>NW_007212995.1:69640-128220 GCF_000164805.1 Carlito syrichta
GGTGGCCGGGAGCGGCCACTGCACTCCAGTCTGGGCGACCGAGTGAGACTCCAACTCAAAAAAACAAAAAAATCACAGATGCTCATGGTAGCATAATGGGTGTAATGGCTTCACAACCATCAGTGCGTAAGGTTGGTCTCATTGCTTTTATGTTTCTGATTAACAACTGAGTCTCTTCATGTCTCACTAACAGGATGTCCTGTGTCCTCCTCTGGAAGCTTCTCTTCTCTCTGAATTGCCCAAAGATACTCGGGGGGGCGGGGCTCACTTGGTGCAAAATGAGCCAGACAATTGAATGTCTGTTATCAAGAGGAGTTTATGCTGGAGTCTCTGCCTCGGCTACCACTGTCTCTGCATGTCCGTGTCAGAGCTGGTGGCATTCTGCACGGTGCAGAGGAAGAGGTTGGCTAGTGGTTGGGAGATTCGCGTCCCTACTACCTGCCACCAAAGCTGCTGACCAAGGGTTGTAGCTTCACCAGGAAGACACACCCTTAATCCCCTTGGGGAAGATCTCAGTCTAGGGCTCTGAATGCAGGGGCCAAGTCCCAGATTCCACGGCTCACTTCAGCTCCCTCACAGCACTTCTCTCCAGGCACCTGCAACCCCAGGTGCTAAGTGAGGGCTGGCCTGGCAGACCCAGAATCAAGGTCTGTCTTTTATCCCCAGGGACTCAGTACTGGGGGTTCCAGGGCTCTTCCTTCTCAAAAATAAAGTGCTTGATTAAACTCTCCCCTATCTCTGTTCCTCAGAAGGAAGATCCCTTCAAGAACTCAGAGGGAATCTTTCTAAAGGAGAGTCCTAAAGTGAAGCAAAGATGCCCAAGGCATCCTGTGAAAGCAATCGGCCAGCATCTCACTTTAGAAGAGAGGAAAAAGTACACACGTTTTGTCTCTTTTGGGCAGAATACACCCGCCCCTGTCCATAAACAACCAGCATTGTGTTAAATATCCTCCTTTCCTAAGTCTCATATTCAGAGATGAGTCACGGTCCTATTTCTTCTACCTACCCTCAAATATATATTTTTGTTTTTATAGTATGCTTATATTTCTAAAATTCACAAGTGTGTGTCTAATTTATCCATACGTTCTTTAAAGTTAGTATATCATTTTAAATAACTATATTATAATGTTTAAAATCAATATATGCTTACAGTTAGAGGAATTTTTAGAATAAATCCAGTAAAAACTTTTGAATAGACCCCTGAAATGTTTCTTTATTTATTTTGTCCTCATCAAATTGAAATCCTATCACCTACTTATAGTTTACATCCCCCTTTTTTTTTTTTTTTTGAGTTGGAGTCTCACTCTGTCGCCCAGACTGCTGGAGTACAGTGGCCGCTCCCGGCCACCGCAGCCTCGACCTGCTGGGCTCCGGCGATCCTTCAGCCTCATCCTTCCAAGTAGCTGGAACTACAGGCACGCACTACCACGCCCGGCTAATTTTTTTAATTTATTGTAGCGATGAGGTCTTGCCAACTTGCCCAGGCGGGTCTCGAACCCGCGGGCTCAGGCAATCCACTCACCTCAGCCTCCCAAGGCGCGGGATTGCATTTTTTAACCTGCAACTATATTCTGACCATATCTCTTGTCATTAAATGCTTTCCAAGGTTATGATATCATGAGTATTGCTCGAAACAAATAAACTATTATACAAATGTGACTTAATTTCATGACCCACTTCTCTCTTGTTGGGCATTAAAAGATCTTTTTTTCCTCAGGAGAACATATATGCTATGAATATTCTTGCATATAAACCTTTGAATATTTCCTTTACATAAGTTCAAATATTGTCAAATAGTATAAACATTTTAAGACTCTTGGTTGACATTGCAAAAATAGTGTCCAAAGATCTTACATTACATACATATTTCTCTACAGTTGGGCTGGCTTGGGGTATTATCATATTAAAACAAAAGTGTGCTAGCATAGTAGTACAAAATTACTTCATCTTAACTACACTTCAATCATTATTAACAAGAATCAGAATTTTTACATACTACTTTCCAACCAAATATATTTCCTCTTGTAAATCACCACCTCTTCCACTCTGTCCCCTTACTTAATGATGTCCCGGTGCTTTTCTTTTTTTTAATGGTAGTTTATGTTTCTATTTTTAAAAGAATATTCATAATAGTTTTGATAATGGCTCTACAAGTTTAAAACTCACCAACATTGTACAGGATTTGTTTTTCTTTTTTTTTTTCGAAAGCAGGAATTATGGAGAAGATAGAAAAGCTCCCACAGTGGGAGGGGATCAGAGGGGGTTGCCCTGTTTTTCTTCATGCCCTTGTCAAGATTTATCTGTGTTTGTTGATATTCGATATCCTAAGAGGTATGAGATGAAATCTAATCATTGTGTTGATTTGAGATTGCCTATTGATTGGAGATGCTGTACACCATTTCATATACCTGTTGGTAATTTGTGTCTTAACTGGAAAAATAACTATTTGTTCTTGGTCTATTTCAGTGAAGTGATGATCATTATATTGTTTCTGCTTTTGATTTGAGTGTGCTTTTCTTATGTGTGTGTACGCATATGGATATCAAAGCCCCTTGCCCTCCCACAATCACACATAAATAAAGAGGTTGAAACAACGGTAAGGATTTCTATCTCCCATGGCAAGACGGCACTCTGAGTATGAAGACTTTGATCTCTTTATCTCTAGCAGTCAGCCCAATACATGTTAAATGAATGAATGAATTACAAGCAATAACAGCAGTCTTTTGATACCATATCTGTGGCAAAAATTTGTCAGTTTGTTTGCCTTTAAATACTTTTAGGTACCTGGACATAAAATCTTTCAGATCCTTTGTGATTTTTTTTTCATATTGCGTCTATACCATGGCTGTCTTCCCCACCCAAGGGTTTGTTAAGTATGCAATTCTATTTTCTACTTGTTCTCCTACTGTTTGCTGTTCTACGCTAAATTTTATTTCTCGTGTTCTTAACGGAAGCCGAGCAGCTGGGCTGGACCCACCAATGGCTCTTTTGAACCGAATGCTTGGGTAAACAGTCCCCTTCACCAGGGAGGGCACCTGAGGAGGTAGCTCATTGCGCTGCATGCTTTCCTGCAACTGCTGCCAGCTGGCCTTCTAGAGAGAATAATTTTTAACAGCAGGCTGAGCTCCCTCTGCCAGGAAGGATGTTATCAACACCAGTCCTCTCCTCCCAGTATGAGGCTTCATACTAAATCAGTTAATTTTCCTCCCCCCATCTGAGAAGCAGGCCGAGCAGAGGCTTTATTTACAAAGGTTAAACATTCCTTTAATTGGATTGCTGGCATTTAAGCCCGAGCCCTCTCCCCTCTCTCTTTGTCCCTCTCATCCATACCTGGAGAAGCGCCTGAGAGAAATGCCAAGGGAAGGTTTCATTTTAATAAAGCAGAGATGAGGAGGGTCCCTTTGGAGACTTATGTTACAGCTTGGAGCCACCACAAACTAATGAATTGAATCACAAAAGGTCCCCAGCCACTGCATTATTGAGCAGAGGAAATGCGAGAACTCTCTGGACTGAGGGGAAGTGGGATTTGGAACATGCATAGTCTGTTTTCCAAAAAAATGCTGCTTCCCATATTGAGATCAAGGCCACTGTCCGATGCACATTCATAGTCTGACCATCTGAAAGCAGTCATGACGAGGTCGTATGCTGACAGACAGAACACAGGCGAGAGACAGAGAACCAAATATCATCCCAAACTTGGCCTCTGTCTGGCTTGTAACAATGGATGTGTTACTACCTCTCCAGGCCTTGGGTTCCCCACTCATGAATAATCCCCAAATTCTCTCTCATCTCTGACACTCTCTGTCCCTCCATTCCTTCTAGATCAATCATCCTGATGATGTGTATAGAAAGCCCACAGTGATACTGGCAGAGGAAAGGCAGGTGGTAAATTCAGAGATATGCACACTCCCATACTTCTCTCTGAGGATACTATGTCAACTCAGAGGTCTAGGTTTCTCGTATACATGCATAAATGAAGAAGCAAAACTCTTCCGATCTGGATTCAGTTGTTGATTCCCTGAGATGAAGAAGTAACAAAGCATAAAGAAATCGTCTTCAGAGGAAAATTAAAACAAAATAGACAAACAACCACTGAAGGCATATCTGTTTGGTAAGTACCAGTTTGGGTCCAGTATATGCCAGCACTTTCTATACATGTACACAATATTGTCCACATTCTACAGATCTAGAAACCAACATTAAGAGCCACTATGTTCTTCCACACTTCCCAGGGGATAGGATGTTTCATGAGGGCTGGATCTCTCCTTCTGATGTTGGGTGTTGCTGCTGTTGTTTGTGTGTACATATGCTTAATACTTACACACTGTAGGCACTCAGTAAATATTTGTTGAATAAATTAACAAATTGATTTAAATTGCTCCAAATCCAAAGTAACACCGATAGAGTTAAACTGCCCTCCCGGTGTCCATCAGAATTCTGGCAGGAACGAGATGGGAAATTCAGCTGGAATGTTGAAGAGACTTTTTAATAGAGACTGATCATATAGGTAGATAGTCATTGTTAGGGAACCAGCAGAGAATGTTAAGGCATCACCCAGGGCCAAAGAATCACCAAACATAAAGAGTGTAATGTGACTAGTTAAGAACTTGACTCAGTCAGAAAAGAGAAACCAGGGAAGAAAACAGAGCGGGGAGGAAACCAAAGGAATAAGTCCCTGTCCACTCTCTCTTCCCAAATATTCATCTCCTGCCAGTGCCTCTGGGTTTGTCAAAAACTCACCAGCAGTTCCAGATCCCAGGGGACCAGGTGATGCCATCCAGAGGCACCAGCCTCCTGGGACACAGAGCTGGGTAGAGACAGGCAGACAAAGCATCTGGGGGCAAACAGAGCACAGTTCAAGCTTTATACTACACATCCCACCGTGGTTCCCTCTTATATTTTTGAGGACATTGAGAGCTATAGTATAGTTAAAGATGATTATCAAACTTCCAATGCATCTAAATCACCAAGAAGGCTTATCAAAACCCAGATTTCTGCATCCACACCAGGAATTTTTTATGCAGATATGGTCTGTGACAGGGTCTGATAATTTGTATGTCTAACAAGTTCCCAGGTGATGGGGATACTGCTGGCCAGGAGACAATTTGAGGATGCACTAACACATCTAAGGTGCCTGATGATCCTTCCTTACTAGAGTTAATAAGCACAAGCCCATCAATGTGAAGGACTAATGTGATATTCTGTGGTATATCAGGATGATCAGGACCTCTCCAGATGGTTATGGCAGTGAACAGAAAAGTCAACACAGATTTGAGGTAAAATTGTGAGGCTGTACTGCTGCCCCTGTCATGTGAAAGCAATCAACCTATTATTTTTACTGATAAGGATAGAAAATGAGTTTTTGTAGATCAACAGCTTTATACCAGGTATTAGAGGATTTATTGACTTGCTCTAGCAAAGTCACAATATCTGGAACAAGAGCTTTAATCAGAGTTTCCACTTTATTATGTTGCTGATAAACCACAATCACTCTCCAAGATCTGTCCACCTCCTGCATAGACCAAAGGGAGAATTCAATGGGGATGAGCTAGAATCACCATCCCGTACCTTTTAAGACTTTTATGGTACTGTTCATCTCTGCTGTTCCCCCAGGGTTACAGTATTGCTTTTGGTTTACTATCCTGGAAGGAAAGGGAGTTCTGAGGGCCTACATCCGTTTCTTCCTGTCATAATATCCACCTTTCCGTGGATCAAAAACCCAATGTGGGAATTCTCCAGTTACTAAGTGGAATTTACACTAAAATATTTAAACAGTTAAATAAATTGAATTAAATTATTAGTTCCAATTATTCACTTCCTTTGAACAGAATTTTATAACCACTCCCTTGTTGTAACCCAGTAGTCGACAGATTCTACTCTAATACTTCATAAACTTGAACTTAATAATAAAAAGAAAAACAACCCAATATAAAAACCAAAAAAATTGAGCAGACATAAGATAATATTAATGACCAATAATCTCATGAAAAATTGTTCAACATTTTTTAAAACTACAATAAAATACTGTTATACACTCACTAGAATGACTAAAATTGTAAAGGCTAGTAGCACTAAATATTGTGGAGTGTGTGAAACAACTAGACCTTGCTGGCGATGGTGTAAAGTAGCAAACCGATATGGAAAACAGGTAGTTTCTTATAAAGTTAAGCATGTAGGCCAGGCACAGTGGCTCAAGCCTATAATCCCAGCACTTTGGGAGGCCAAGGCGAGAGGATTGCCTGAGATCAGGAGTTCGAGACCAGCCTAGGCAACTTGGTGAGACCTCATCTCTATAATAAAAAAAAATTAGCCAGGCATGGTGGCGCACTCCTGTAGTGTCAGTTACTTGGAAGGTTGAGGTGAAAGGATTGCCTGAGCCCAGCAGGTCGAGGCTACAGTGGCTATGAGCATGCCACAGCACTCCAGACTGGACTACAGAGTGAGACTTCAACTCAAATAAATACATGCATATCTCCCATGACCCCATAATCCCACTTTTGGGTAATCACCCCAAAGGAATAAAAGTATAAGACCACGAAATGTTCTATACAAGAATGTTCAGAAAATTGTGTTTGCTCACATATCATTCAGCAAAAATAAAAGAATAAGCTACTGCTGCCTATAACTACATGGATGAATAATAACTATGCTGGAAAATAAGAAACTATGCACAGATTATACTCTGTATGAGGTTCTATATATGAAGTTCAAGAATTAATCTATGGTAATGAGAATCAGAGCAGGGGTTGCCTCTCAGGGTTGGGGAGTGATTGAAGGACAGCATGAAGAAATTTACTGAGCTGATGGTACTATTCTATGTCTTGAGTATCCGTTAGACCAGTTTATACAATAGCAAAGCTCATTAAATTATATTCTTAATATTTGTGTATTTCACTATATGTAAAACTTACATACATGTAAATTTCACATACTGTGAATTTTTTAAATGCAAAAATTAAAAGGAACCAAAATAGGATAAGGACAAGGTCGCTACTATCTCATTTGCTGCCTTTACATGAATTAGACAAAAGTGATCTCTCTAGGAAGATGCAGCCCATGGCTTAGCTATGAGCAGGCGGTGCCTTTGTGCAAATTAGCAAAAGAGACCTCTTCCTCCGAATAAAAGCTGGGCATGGCCTGGATGTCAGCTCCCACTCACTCCCTCAGCAAGGTACCCATTGTGGGTATTGTCGTGTATATTTAAAAACCTTTGTCAAAGCATTAGAAGAAAAAGAGTTTACTTCTTTACTTTGCATTCCTTTTACTATTTTTACTCCTTTACTATTTTATTCCTTAAAATATTCCTATTACTACTTTACTTTGCATTCCTTTGATTACGAGTAAAGTTGAACATTTCTTTCCATGTTTATCTGAGAGCTTTGTTCTGTTAAAAGTAGCTTCATTATGTTTACTCTCTTTTCTGCATGATTTTCCTTTTTAATAAACAATTCTATTCCCCAAGCTGCTATAGAACACCTTATTTTTTCTTAGTAAGAAATACTTTATTTTTACATCCTTCATTAAAGAAGAGGGCTCAAAAGCAAGATATAATTCAGTGAGGTCTTCACAAGCAAACTGCACCATCGATATGCATTTTAACTTCACAGGAGTGAATAGTGAATGTCTAGTGTAGCCTTTGGGAAGGAGGGCCAGCCCTAAGGTTCCTTCTCAAGCAGTCCTGGCTTCCACATCTTCCCTCAGAATTGCTCTTCCACAGATCTCAAGCCAAATAGCCAATTGTCAAATTCCAGATTGACTCCCTAACTCTCTTCACCCTTCTGCAGAAGTTGCTCTCCGCTGCTTTGACCAAACTTCCTTCCCTTGGATTCTCTGAGACTGGTCATCCCTGATCATCCTGCTGGTGCCTCAATGACTCCTTTTTCAGCCAGCTCCACCAACTCCTTTGTCCCTTCATTCCATGCTTCTCTCCTCCTTGGCTTGGCATCTGAGTTAGTTTCCCAGAGCTGCTGTAACCAAATACCACGAGCCAGGTAACTTAACGCAACAGAAATGGAGACTGGAATGCACAATCCTGGAGGCTGGAAGTCTAAAATTAGTTTTAGCAGGGCACTATTCCCACTGGTGGCCCCGGGGGAGAATACTTCCTGACCTCGTCTGGCTTCTGGTGTTTTCCAGCAATCTTTGAAATGTAGCTGCATCACTCCAGACACATGTCCATCCTTTCCCTGTCTTCCCATCAGCCACCCTTGATATAAGGAAACCCGTCATATTGGGTTAGAGCTAAATAAGTATTTACATGTGTTTAATATTCTTAAAACTCTCAGATACATAGCAACTGACCCAAATTCACATCATTTGAGTAAATCTTTGATAAGTAAGACTAGTTTAATATATTGTTAGTTTAGGTCAGGCAGAGTGTCTCATGTCTATAATCTCAGAACTTTGGATGACCGAGGCTGGAGGATCACTTGAATCTAAGAGTTCAAGTCCAGCCTGAGCAATGTACTGAGACTTTGTCGCTACAAAAAAAATCAAGTGCTGGGATTACAGGCATGAGCCACCATGCCCAGCCTAAAAAGCTTCTTGATTGCAAACTGACTTTAAGATTTCCCAGAGGACCTTGGGAAATCTCGAAGGAATTTGATTTTCACCTTGGAGGAACATAAATTGTCAAAAAATAATTAGGTTTATTTGATGTGTCAATTGCATGAAAAGAATAGTCAAATAAGAAGAGATGTTTAAACTTTCTTATGTTACATTTTCATAGGTAAATATTATTAATATAAGTATTTTAGAATTAGATAAAGTTCCTAGAAAATTGACAATGTCCTCTTTTTTTTATTTTTATTTTTTTGAGTTGGAGTGTCACTCTGTCGCCCAGACTGGAGTGCAGTGGCCGCTCCCGGCCACCGCAGCCTCGACCTGCTGGGCTCCAGTGATCCTTCCACCTCAGCCTTCCAAATAGCCGGAATTACAGGCATGCGCTACCACACCCGGCTAATTTTTTGATTTATTGTAGAGATGAGGTCTCGCCTGCCCAGGCGGGTCTCAAACCCGCAGGCTCAAGCAATCCACTCACCTCAGTCTCCCAAAGGCGCGGGATTACAGGCTGAGTCACCGAGCCCGGCTCTCATTTTTTATAATATGTTCTGATATCACTTTCCCTGATGTTAGACAACACCAATATAGTTATTGGTCACAAATCCAGTTATTATTTTAAAACATTGCAGGTTACAAAAAGAATCAAATCTCCTTGTCTTTTGTGTCACTTTTGTAATGAATTATCATCAGATCTTTAACAATGTTCATTTTAAGTCTTTTGTTATTCACAGTAGTTTTTTTTTTTACTGTAATTTTTCACCAAAATCATTTTCAGCCAACTATAGGCCAGAGTGTGTCCCCTTCAACAAAAAGCAACTATCTCAGGGATCTGTGGAAACAACTATACCAGGTACTCTGGCTTGTGATGGCATTGCTTAAACAGTTTTGAGGCAATACCACTAGACTCAGTAAGAACTTCTAGAACTATCACTGAAAAACTGATAAGTTTATAAAACTACTAATCCAAAGTCAAGCAGAATAATAATTAATTACCTGGGACTAAAAGAAGTGATAAAGAATTATTATGATTTTTAATAATTTTTGTTTGAAATGTGGTTAGTTCCTTAAGGTTCTATTTTTTTTACGTAAGAAAAACCTTCCCCCTTTTCTCTTAGAACTATCTAAAACTCACAACAATGCAATAGATTATACTTTTGAAAGAGAAATGGAACATTTATCTTTTTCTCTCTGTCTGATCCTTCCAAAATTCAGAAACTCTTATTGAATAATCTTATTTTCATGGCAATATGATTACTTGCACGAGTTCAATAAGAATCTGTCCTCCTTGTTACAGCATGATTGGAAGCATGGGTTACTTAGCCAAGACTTTGACTGGACTGCTACCTTTGAGAATGATGTGCGTAGAATCAGATTTGACCAGACAATTTTAAGGAATTAAGGTTGACTTTAGAGAACCAGTGTTTATAAAGCCCTCTTGGGAAAACAGCCCTGGTACTTGGTCTACAAGGTCCCAGTCTTGCAGGTGAGTAATGAAGTTCACTTCCTGGAAGACCTAGGAAACCTAGGATATTTGGAGGACATTAAAAAGAGAAGAATTCACTAAAATCTAGAGGCACTGCAGGTGAAGTCTGGAGGTGAATTTCTGGCTTGGCTTCTTAGGCTCAAGAGGTTTTTAAAAGTCTAATCTGAGATTCTTTATAAAAAGTTTCAACACAGCAAATTTTTTAAAATCTATGTGATCAATTACCATTCTTTCTGCACTTATGTAAATAATCAGATCAAATCTAACAAGGACAGACTTTTTTTGTGAACTGGTATGTCCTTACTTCGGTTACCTTTGATCAAAAAATGAGGGGAAGTGGGTGATTGTGTAGAGAAATTGTGTGTTTCAATAGAAACTATTGCACATCTTCATGGGTTGTCAGGTTCTGGAACAGATTATTGTCTTAGAGGTTTCTTATCTACTTGAAAGGAGGACAGCGTCTTGCCATCTGCATATTTCATCAGCTTTTACAAATTCTCAATTCTAGTTTCCATCAATATCTGGCACCAACTCTCCAAATTAATGTTCCCAATTCTTCTCCCACTCTCCTGACTTGGCATCATCGATAACTAAAATCGGACTGCCCGGATTCCTGATGGCACTCTAGGTTGTTTCTCAGTTGACCTTCCCCTCAAGATCTAAAGACACTCTGAGAGCTGATGATAGATACCTCAAAGTAAATGTCAAAGGCCCTAACCCCGCAGCAGGTCATGAATGGGCCACCCCCATGCTGGATGGAGCTACTGATATGTGGACTGCTCAGGAAGTACCCTGTGCTCCTACATCTTCCATGCTTTGCTCTGGGAAATAGAAATGACTGCAGACAACCTTACCAGAAAATTCCCTGTCCTGTAATGCCTGGGGGTTCATATTATCCAGCAAACATCCTCCACTACCAAGTCCCAACAGATGGTTGAGTGTGTCCATAATGAACAAAAGATGACCGAATGAAAAATGATTTTATATTGTCCAGAGGAAAAAAGACCTCTTTTTGTCTTGAACAAAAATAGGACTGACAGAGGCTCTCCTTGACTAAGCTTCAGGGAGGCTCCTCCAGGTCCCCTTCTTGACCGAGCCTCTACCTTGGCCTTCCATATCCATCCTGTCTTGCCAGGCCTGCACCACCCAGTCTTAACAATAATACTGCTAAGTCAAGTTAACAAGAATCTCCCCCACCCTTGATATCTGATGACTCCTGATCAGAGGACCCCCGATCAAAGTCCTCATCCTCTACTTTTGATGTATATATAAGTCCTTGTCCTGCCATTGGCAAGAATCTTGCTAGTTCAACAAAAACACCCATCCTGGATATCTTCTCCCAGTAATTTTCCATCCACTGACCCTGTCACTGCTTCTTGGCTAGAAATTCCCACATGTCCTTGTATTAAGAGTTGAGCCTTATCCCTATTGCAATTGTCTTGAATAAAGTATTTCTTACCATTTATTTCAATGTGTCAGAATAATCTTTTGAATGACATCAGCCACAAGAAATTACTATTTTTTTCGGCATTTGCTTGTTTTGTTTTGTTGATGTGCCATATATGTACACAAAATGAACGTCTTGCCAAAATTAGTGTTCAATGGAACAATGCCATAGGCTAAAAAATCCAGCAAAAGGCAGGTCTAGTGAGCTGTGGATTATCCAATATGGCAGACAATATATGCCAATTAAAAAACAACAAAACTACTGTTGCTCAGCCTTGACTGCTTCTTTTCATAAGAAAAAGTGACACTGCTGGAGGCACAGGTCTAACTGGCATTCTCCAGAAGGCAGAAGCAAATGCCCAACAGACTCCCAAGTAAAGTCTCATGTGGGCTTTCTCTGGATAACGTACAGTAGACCCAAGATTCCTGTTGTAAGAATTTTGTCATTACTGCAAATTCTCCTTGTGGGGTTATTTTTGTTGTCCTTGTATTTTCCCATGATGATCCATCTTAAAACATTGACACTAACAGAGGGGCTTGTATGTTTTTCTTCAGTGACAGCAAGGAGAGCTGAGGAATCTCTTTTCCATCAGACTTGCAGGGAAAGGAAGCCCTAGGAGTTGACAGGTGCAGCAACCAGGTCCCCGGACCAGAGCAGGTCCCTGGACAGGTCCCTGGACGGAACAGACCAGGTTCCTGGAGCCTGTGACCAAGGACAAAAGGTGGTCACAAAGATCTGGAGTGACTCAAAAGCAGACCTGTAGTAACAATCAGGAAGCCTTTTCTACAGCCTCAAACATTTGATTATGAACATCACCCAGGTGGGTTGCCAGCTAAAGACAGGTGGAGAGCACTGTCTTCCAGTTCTAGGGAGACACCTGCAAGGTGGATTGAAAAGGACAACAATCTAAGGACAAGTAGGTGTTTATAGAGGCACACAATTCCAGGACAACTATTTTGATTTTATTTTGTAGTCAACAGGGCTGATGCATGGTTATTAAGCTGGAGAATACGGTACAGGGGATGTGTGAGAAAGTGGAGACACTGCCCTTACCTGGTGTACATCTAGGGGCTCGAGTAAAGGTATACAGGTCTTAAAGATGATTAGAGGACAGACCGGCTGTGGCAAAATGCTGTTTATGTTTCCCTCACTTCCTCATCACCCTCTCCTTCTCATCCCAGTGTGGAGTGTGTCTTCTAGGCAGCTTATCCTGGATTATTGGATTGTGACCATTGACAAGTCTCCAAAAGAAGAAACTTTAAGGCTGATCCCTCTTCCCTTTCTCCTTCCCTTCTCTTCCCATGACCTTCCCAAACAGGTCCACCAAGGGAAGCCCGCTGTAGAATAAGTAGGCTGGGTGTAAGAGCGGGTGAGCCAACATGTGTGTGTTTGTTTCATCCAATCTTCCTTTCTGTGAATCAGTTACAATGTCTTTGGTAGACTGACTCAACCCGCCTTAAATAACAAGGGAATGCCTGATGGCACTCAAAATTGTATCTAAAAATATGACCAGTGGCTTCATTATGTAATGTAAGACCCAGGTTCCTTCCATCTCCCTTCTCGGCTGTCCTCGGTGTCCACACATCTTTCTAAGGCCTGACAGGACAGACGGGGCGGGGTAGGCTGGAGGCTGCCCATGAGGCTGCACACAAGAAGGGGGTCCTGGGGAAAAGCAGCAGTGCGGTCCTGAGAGTTGTTGAAAGCTGCGGGCCGAGGATGAGAGATGTAAGCTCCATTGGAAAATGAACACCTTAAACGGAAGGGCTCAGGTGAGAGTTTAACCATAAATGGCCAGGAGGTGTGCAGCCAAGCTGATAAAGTGAGGAACAGAGGGGAGCACAGGTGAGGTTGTGTCAGTATGTTAAGGGAATTTAAATCATTATTCCTGGACTTCAGGAGGACTGCTATGGGACCCGGCGTGTTCTTGACAGGATAAAATACTGCTCTGATAGTGGTGCAGGGCAACGCCAGGGGAATTTACTCTAACTTTTCTGTATTCTTCATTCACATCTCTGTCATGCAGAAAACACCGCATCCTTTTATCCTCTCCCTGATGAGTTGTGAGCAAATGCTGGCCACCTTGTTTTCTCTACAAATGGCTGCTTCAGCTTCATCTCCGTAACTGACGACTGCCTTCTCATGGCAGAAGCAGGTGAGCTCAAAGATCTCTTTTCCCTCTCTGTTGCCTCCACCATGCGGCCAACACCCGGTGAGCCACGCATGCAACCTATCCTTTCCCAAAACCTGGATGCCTGTTTATCTCATCCACGTTGTCCCTCTCCTCGTTCTCTTAGCTCCCAGATTCTACACTTGTGTCCAGTTTCTGGGCCTTGACATGCCTCTAGACATGATGAAAAGTTTGGCATTTTCTGACCCACTCACATACGCAGAAAGGAAGACCTAACCAACTTTTGTGACTCCTCTTATTTATATATTTTTAAAAATTAAAATTCACTAAGGTGGGGTAGACTGAACAAACAGAGGGGATGAATGCCTGAGCCCATGAGACTCTCCCCTCTTTGGAGATGGCATTTAGCAGAGATGCTGCAACATGTCTGATTCACCCAGGATGCTGTGTAGAATCAGCCAGATGATACATGCTTTTTTGGTGCGTGTTTTGTTCCTTTCTGAAAATAGATACTGGCTTATAAAAGCTCCGAAGTCCTTCTTCTTGGCTCCAAGCCCATCCCCCACAGTTCCCACCTGCCTCCTTAAGCAGTCCTTCTCAGGCTTTAAAAACAGAAATTGAGAGCAAAATGACCAATTCCTGGTTGCAGTAGTTCTTAATTTTTTAGAGATTAAGTGGTTCACATTCATTCTTGAATACTAGAGATTTGGGGGGCATAATTGAAAAGATGAGGAGACAGATACTGATTTTAGCAAGTCAACAAGTTTCAGGGGGTATAATCGTTTGTCCAATCTTAGCACTGTGTGATTGAGAAAACGTGTTCACCCCTTTTATATTGTCCCCATATGTGACATTTCCTGGCACTGGCTGAGTGTTATGGAGTCTTTTACTTTCTGTATCCAGTATATCATACTCCATCCCACAAGGCTTCTACTTCTCAACACTTCAGAGAAGAATAGAAATGGTATGTGCCCTCAGTTGCAGGGAAGAACAATTGTGTGTGTCAATTTAGATGAGATTACACGTTTTTCAGAATGCATGGAGCACCATGTGTGATAACAAGCTGTTTGAAAGTCTTACCTGGGCCAGGCACTGTGGTTCACGCCCATAACCCAGCAATTTGGGAAGCTGAGGTGAGAGGATTGCCTGAACTCATGGGTTCAAGACCAGCCCAGGCAACTTGACAAAACCTCATCTCTACAATAAATCAAAAAATTAGCTGGGCGTGGTGGTGCATGCCTGTAGTTCCAGCCACTTGGAAGGCTGAGGCTGAAGGATCGCCTGAACCCAGCAGGTCGAGGCTGCGGTGGCCATGAGCGCACCACTGCACTCCAGCCTGGGCAACAGAGTGAGACTCCAACTCAAAAAAAAAAGAAAGTCTTACCTTTGTGACTCACACCAGGTCCTAGATGAGAAAATAACCCCACTGCAATAGCCTACAGGATTGAACCAAGGGAGCAGTCTAGACAGCCATGCACAGGCTAGCTGGACATAGGATCTAAGGAGAACCAGAAGGTGGTTAAAACAATTACCAAAGCATTGGCCAAAGATGAGTAAAGCTGAGAGGTAAGTTTGCTTGGTACCCAGTCACGTGACCAACTGGAGGAAAGCAAGCACAACGGCCAAGGCAGAACGTGTCAAGAGGTGGGACGCTATTGTTTGTTGAATTGTGCTCCTGCCCCAAGGAGTTATGGTGAAGTCCTAACTCCCAGTACCTCAAAATGTGACCTTGTTTTGAGATAGGGTCTTTACGGAGGTAATCAAGATAAAATGAGGTCCTATCATCTGGAGGTATAAAAATATGATATATAGATATATAGATATAACATGCATACATACATAACGTGAGTAAACATATAGGCACAAACAGAGACCGCATAGCTCTCATTCTAAAACTTTAGCCCTGAGTTGGGTAAACACAGAAATACAAAACATACTGATTTATATAAAATAATTGGCTCTTGTCTTTGTCCCACTTCCTATTTTTATCCAAACTGTGTTTCTGACAGATGGAACAAGATAAGATTACTTACTCAATATAAAGGTTAAAACTTTTTACCAATAGTTGTGGTGGAGGCTTTTAAGATTTTCATTTGCCCTGATATGGGGTTGCTTTGGAGGATTCCTGAGTCCTTTGAGAGCCCTCAGTGGAGGTAGGGTTATAAAATTCTAGTGACTATAGGGAGTTGAGGAGCTGAAATAGAAAAGGAGAGGTCTGGTGGGGTGACCAGGGCTTGAAGGGAGACAAATCAAATGATTCAAAGGGACTGACAGGAAGACAGTAAGGTGGTAAAGGAAGAAGGAGGAACAGGAGTGATGAGAAGGGGAGGGTCTTACAGTTTGAGGAGATCTTACATTTCCCAAAGAAGCCATTGATGTTCCAAATTATCTGTGGTGAAATTATACCAGCAAGAAAGGAAGCAGATGGAGTTAGCACCACAGGGTAGAGCATGCAGTCAGCGAGGTCCAAGAAGAGGGGAGGAGGTGCTTCAATCAACAAGCTCTCGTCTTCCTAACTAATGAGACCTTGCAAACAAAGAAGCCTGAGACTCTAACCCACCCTCTCTCTGCCAGGGACTCTAACTCAGCTTCTGGAGATACTCAGAATCTTAAGAATCAGAATCTACCCTGACTATGCTTCACCAGCGATGGATTGGATCAGGAGTTGGACTCAACAATGAATCCCCAGTCTATCAGTCAGGGGTGAAGACAAAGGCTTCCAAGTTGTATACTTAAGGCCTTGAGTGAGAGGACCAGGGATCTAATGCTGAATCTGATATGATCCAAGTCATAGACATTATAACTGTTAAAGAAAAAATTATTCTGACACTTGTCAAAATGGTTAGGAAGACTTTACTTGAGGTTATTGCAAATATTTAAGGGATTGAAATAGGGAGAGAGATGAGGCTTAATTCGCAATGCAACAAGAACAAATTGAGATTTATAGCCAAGGAGCAAGGTGACAGGGCCAGTGAATGGAAAATGACTAAGCAAAGGCATCAAGGGTGGGGGTATTATTATTAAACTAGTAGGATTCTTGCTAATAGCAGAGCAAGGACTTAAACATCAAAGGGAGGAGATGAGAAGCTTGATCAGATATCAAGTGTGATCAGACATTAAGAGTAGCAGGGCGGATCTTCTCTAAACTGTCATGGCAGGTTTCTTGCTAAGCTTAGGCAATGCAGGCCTGGCAAGGACAAGTGCACACAGAAGGCCCCAGTCAAGACCTAGTCAAGAAGAGAGCTAAGAGAAACTTAAGTTTGGGCAAGGAGACAGTCTTAGCCACTGTAGCAAAATACCACAAAATACCATCTTGGTGGCTTACAATAAGAGAAACTTATTTTCTCACAGTCCTGGGGGCCAGAAATGTGAAACCAAAGTTTCAGCAGAGTCACATTCCTTCCAAAGGATCTAGAGGAGAATCCACTTCTTGTCTTTTGCAACTTCTAATGGTCATATCACCCCAATCTCTGCCTGTCTTGATACTGCCTTCTTCTCTGTGTGTATCATGCCGAATCTTCCTCTGCCTCTCCCTAACTTGTGATGGTCTTTCCTATTAAGTATTGCTAGGCCAAGGCCCAACAAGAAAATTAAGGGCTATCTCCTCATCTCAAGGTTCTTAATTTAATCACACCTGCAAAAATTATTTTTCCAAATAAGGTAACATTCACAGCTTCCAGAAATTTGATGTGGATACCTTTTGAAGGACAATTTTTTAGCCTACCACAGATAGCCTCATAGTGCAGTACATTTGAGAACTCTTGAGTTACATTAAGAAGAGATAAAAGGTTCCTTCGTCTCCCTTTATTTCTTGTTTGTAAAGAGAGTCATTTCAGACAGATGAAACAGGCAAGGAAGACTTTATTCAAGACAACTGTCATCAAAGTCAAGACTATTACCATAAGGGAGAGATTAAAATCAACACCAAATACAACAGGGTCATCTGGGGATTTTTAGGCAATAGGAAAAATGAAAAAGAGAATAGAAAATTACTAAGCAGAACATGGTGCAGTATTATTAACAGTAACTTGACAGGGTAAGAGAAAAAGTAGAAAATTACTAAAAGGAACTTGGTTAAAATTACTAAAAGCAATTACTAAAAGAAAGGAACTTGGTTAAAATTACTAAAAGCAATTACTAAAAGAAAGGAACTTGGTTAAAATTACTAAAAGAAAATTACTAAAAGGAACTTGGTTAAAATTACTAAAAGAAAAAATAGATTAGGTATAAAGGGTGGAAAGCTGAGGAATAGCTTCACTGAATATCAAGGTTAACGGGATTCTTGTTAAAACTGGGCTCAGCGGTCTGAAAACTAGGCCTAGTCTAAAAGAGAGCTTGGAAGAGCCTGAATAAATTTGATCAAGGAGGAAGTCCTTGGCACTACAAATCATAGCACCAAGTCATATCTAGATATCATCCACATACTAATCCTATCCCTACACCTGATGATGAGCCATCAATGATCTGAATCATTCATGCCTATCATCCAGGGCATCAGATAGGCCTTTAGGAGAGGATCACAGAAGCTGTGTCCATCACTTGCAGCCAGGCCTATGCCAACACACCCAGATGGCCACTGTAAGTACTTACTGAGTCCTACTGTTGAGACCCTCATGACAGAAAGTATGGGCCAGTGTTGACATGCATTTACAAATCCTCAACCCAGAGCTGCCATATACAGGTGTCCAGGTTGTTCCCTACATAAAGGCACCTGGCTAAGGGGGCAAGGGGAAGCATACATCCAGGTCATGCTTAGCCTTCACCTGTAGCAAGGAGTGCTTCTTTCTAATGTGTGCAAAAACACCTCCATTCAGAGCCCGTATATCCCCATATGAAACCATACATCCACGAGGTTGCCTTCTTCTGAACATACTACTGTCTGAATCAAAAACGGCAATGAATGACCAGTAGTGATTCTACATTTACTTGGGACATTTTGGCTTTAGGTCACATGTATAGACAGTAAAAATAGTTAGAAAAACATTTAAAGACCTTAATAAATAGAGGAATGTACCATGTTTATGGGTTGGAAATTCAATATTGTAAAGTTGTCATTCTCTCCAAATTGATCTACATACTCAATGCAAGCCCAAAGAAAGTAACAGCAGGTTGGTGTGTGTGTGTATAGGGACAAGCTTATTTTAAAATTCACATGTAAATTCAAAGGGCCAAGAGAAAGCAAGGCAATTTTGAAGACTTTTGCTATTACGAATATATGTTTACTATAAAGCTTCAGTATTTAGTCAACATGTTGCTAAACAAGGTTAAGGAGTACAAGGATAGTAGCACAAAGTTATAGTCCAGAAGCATGCCCGCATTTACGCAAGTGACATGATTTATAATCACATAAATGCAATGAGATAGAGAAAGGATGTCTTTCCTATGTTTCTGGGCTAATTGGAAATCATGTGGTAAAACAATAAAAATGGATCTCTAACTCACACCATACACACATTCCAGATGGACTGTAGAACTATATGTGAAATATTAAACATAAAACTTTTAGAAGCAAATATAGGAGAATATCTTTGTGACTTTGATATAGCTAAGGTTTCCTAAGCAATAGACAAAATGGTTCTTATCATAAGAGAAAAAAATGATCACTTGAACTTCATTAAAATTTAAATCTTCTGTTTGTCTAAAGACACTAATCCACTAAGAGAGTGAAAAGACAAGTCACACAGAAGATACCTCAAAAAGACTCATTAAGATTACGCTTAAAAATAAAACAAAAAAACTTCTAAAATCAACAACAGAATGTCAGACATGTCAGTAGAATAATGTGCAAAAGACATGAACAGATTTCACAAAATAAAATATTCAAATGATAAATAAACATATAAAAAGTTACTTGTCATTAGGGAAATTCAAATAAAAGCCACAATAAAATATTGTTACAGATGGACCAGAATGGTTACACTGAGCGAATGACTGACAGTGCCAAGTATTGGCCAGAAAGTGGAGAAACTGGAACTCTCGCACTGCAGGTGGGAGTGCAAATTGGTATAACTACTTTTTTTTTTTTTTTTTTGAGTTGGGAGTCTCACTCGGTCGCCCAGACTGGAGTGCAGTGGCCGCTCCCGGCCACCGCAGCCTTGACCTGCTGGGCTCCAGTGATCCTTCCGCCTCAGCCTTCCGAGTAGCCGGAACTACAGGCGCGTGCTACCACGCCCGGCTGATTTTTTAATTTATTGTAGAGATGAGGTCTCGCTGCCCAGGCAGGTGTCGAACCCACGGGCTCGGGCAATCCACTCATCTCAGCCTCCCAAAGGCGCGGGATGACAGGCTGAGCCACCGAGCCCGGCTGGTATAACTACTTTTGCCTGAAAATGTCTTAGGCCTATTATCATGAACAGTGCACCTTGGAGTATCTGTCCTACAAGATGCTTCACGAAAACAGGTATACACCGTCAAAAAACTTTGGATCTACCACTTGTCATACACGCCTCCTGAACATCCCTACCCCTGTTGGCTGGGCATCATTTCATCATTCAAGGATGAGTTGCAAGCCTGGTAAGGATCTGTTTATTTCTTGTTCATTAATGCCCCTCAAGCTCCCTAATAAGAGACTGGTTTATTCTATGAATATGCCCAGAATTGTGCCCCTCTTCCAATTAATATATCAAAACCCTAATTCTTGGTGCAACCGCTATTGGAGATAGGGCCTTTCAAGGAGGTAATTAAGGTTAAATGAGGTCATAAAGATGGAGTCTTCATCCAGTAGGACTGGTGCCCTCATAAGAAGAAGGAGAGATACCAGAAAGACACACATACAGAGAAAAGGCCACATGAGGACATAGAGAGAAGGTGGCTGTCTGCTAGCCAAGGAGAGAGGCCTCACCAGAAACCAAACCTGACAGCATCTTGATCTTGGATTCCTGGCATCTAAACCTGTGAGAAAATAAATTCCTGTTGTTTAAGCCACCCAGTTTGTGGGGTTTGTTATGATGACCCAAGCAGTCTAACACAGACTCCACCTCTTAGGTGGTGTTGAACCTGATCTTTGTCTCACAAGACTGCTGAAAACTCTGTGTGTGCATGCGTGTGTGTGTGTGTGTGTGTGTGTGTGTCTACATGTGTGAGAAGTTGGATTCTCACTCTGTTGCTCAGGCTGGAGTGCAGTGACACAACAATAGCTCACCACAGCCTCGACCTACTAGACTCAGGAGATCCTTCTGTAGTTGGGACTACAGACATGTGCCACTGTACCTGGATAATTTTCTCTTTTTTTTGTAGAGATGAGGTATCACTATGTTGCCTTGGCTGATATCAAACTCCTGGGCTCAAGCAATCCTCTACCTCAGCCTCCCAAAGTGCAGGAATTATAGGCTTGAGCCACTACACCTGACCTGTACTATGATTTTTTTTTTAAGGTGGAGTCTCACTCTGTCGCCCAGACTGAAGTGCAGTGGCCGCTCCCGGCCACCACAGCCTCGACCTGCTGGGCTCCGGTGATCCTTCCGCCTCAGCCTTCCGAGTAGCCGGAATTACAGGCATGCACTACGATGCCCGGCTGATTTTTTGATTTATTGTAGAGATGAGGTCTTGCTGCCCAGGTGGGTCTCGAACCTGTGGGCTCAGGCAATCCACTCACCTCAGCCTCCCAAAGGTGCGGGATTACAGGCTGAACCACCGAGCCCGGATTGTACTATGATTTTTACAGGATTTTTGCTTAGGATTTTAGTCTCCCATCCTGCAAAGTCCCAATATTTGGTAAACTTCCTGAAGGGAAACCTGACTGAATGCTTGAGACCCCCAAATCCCTTTTCAAAGCTTGGCTAATATCTTTGTCTACCACTCCCCAGAAAAGGGTTCACTGACAAGCTTTGCATGTGTTATGGGATGAATTGAGTCCTCAAAAATTCATATGTTGAAGTCCTAACCCTCGGAACCTCAGAATGTGTCTGTATTTGAGAACAAGGTCTTTGAAGAGATAAATCAGTTAAATTGATATCACTAGGATGGGCCCTAATCCAATATGCCTCTGTTTCTTATAAGAAGAGGAAACTAAGACAGAGATACACACAAAAGGAGGGCCAAATGAAGCCACAGAAGATGGACATTGAAAGAGGTCTTAGAAACAAAGCACCCTGCTGACACCTTAATTTTGGACTTCCAGCCTCCAGAATTGTGAGAAAATAAATTTCTGTTTGAGCCATGTAGTGTGCAGTACTTTGCTGTGGCAGCCTGAGCAGACGACCCCAGTATGGGTTTTATACACGGTTCCACTCCTGGCCCATGCCCAGACGTGCGTGCTCATGGGAAACAGTGTTTGTGAAAGTCAGATCAGTTACTCAACTCCATCCCTCTTCTCTCCTCCTGTCCTAACCCCTCTAGTTCTCCTTAGTTACACAGGTCTCTGCTGCCTCCAACCAGATGATTTGTGTGTCTCATTTGGCTTTTCTAGTTGTTCCAGGCAGAAGTCAGTTTTTTCGCCAGCTACTCTATCCCACCTAACAGCAGAACTTCCTGATCTCCGTTTTTTCATCTTCTTTCTCTTCCTCCTCCTCTTTTTCTTCTTCTTTTTTTAATCTTCTTCCTCTTCTTCATCTTCCTCATCTCCCTCTTCTCTAGCTTCTTCAAGTAGGAAGATGTACTTTTAGAGGAAATAAGCCATATTTTTTCTCTCTTTGTATCCACAGCACCCAGCCCAGTGCCTGTCAGTCAATATCTGTGGACTAGACTTGTTTCTAGAACCCAACATGGAGCAGATACTCAGCAAATCCATCCATTGATTTAAAGCAGTGCAGCACATTCAGAATACAATCACAGCATCATCATAGGAACCATCTTGTTCAAATCTCTCATTTCAAAGATGGAGACCACAAAGCCGTGTGAGGCTGAGGGATCGCCTAAAGCTACAGGTCATGTCAGAATCACAGGCAGGACAAGAAACTGAAGCCACTGATTTCCTTCACATGCCATTTCCCCTAAGCCAGCCACTGAAGTCTCTCTTAATGCCAGATGACCGAGACAGAATCCACAAAGGGTTTCATCTCAAGTGCTACATGAGAAATTTTAACTCCGTGAAGTTCCCCTCATACTGCCTAAACCTTCTTTCCACTTTAAAGGAGGTGGTTAAGGGTCACCTTATAAAGATTCACCTTATACTGCCTTCTACTTCTTTTTTTATTTAAAGGCGGTAGGTTACAAGACCCTGTTACCAAGGTACTCGATTGGGAGCTGAGGGGCGGGTGTGGGATGCTCTGTCTTTATTTCTGCGAGCATCCTGATATCTGTTTTGGCTCGGGTTCAATACCTTTGAGTCTGTCCCTCCCACTCTTACCGCTCTATTTTTGTCATGCCTAAAATTACAGCGTACCAGATTCAGTCAACTGCTTACCAGATTCCTTTAAAAGTATATAACGTTGTTAAAACCATTGTTTTTAAAAAGCTCCTTTAAAACATGACATTTATTAGCCATTATATTAAGATAAACGATAAAGTTATCCCCAATATAGATGTTACCCTTTGATTTAAATTCCAACTTGAGTAAACTAGGCAAGGAACATTAAAAGCAGAATGGCTTTTAGGACCCACTGGGTAATGCTAGAATTTGTGGCATGCTAAACACCAGCAGAGCATATGCCGGCGAGTCTTGGTTAATCACATTTGGGGCCCAATTAAGCTCTTCCAACTTGCTCCCGTTTTCTACCTGAGCCCCAGTGAAGGGAGCGCAGCAGGCGAAATTGCTATAGGCAAAAGGAAACTTCCGCTCAGACTGGGGAGGACAAGCTTGCTGCTCATTAACTGGGCTCTTTGCAGATTCTGAAGGACAAGCAAGAAAAGAACCACTGCAAAGCCGGTGACAGGAGACCTAAATCCCCAAATGCTACTCCCTGCTCTGCCTTCTTCCAAACCAGACCTTCACGGCAGACAAGTTCTGCAGGATGAAGGCTCTGGGACAAGGAGTGGCATGAGTCCCTTTGAAGGCTCGTGCCATCCTTCTGAGATCTTTGTTCAATTCAGCTGCCACCATACCACAGATGTGCAATAATCCATGTCACTCTTCTTTCCAAATGTATTGAGAAGGACATTCGGAACGTTGACCTCAGTGTCCCCCAGGTGACAGCCCATACTCAAAGAATCTGGGAAGAAATTGCCTGATGCTTCTTCCCTTGAGCGAAGTGATCCCTCTGGTTAACCCGACGTCCCCTTAAGGTATTTTGGTTACTAACACTGCGGTGGGGGTGCCTGAGGGGCGTTGGAGGAAAGATGTGTCAGAACCTAGGAACAGGAGACAGAGTTGACACCTGATCTGAGGCCATCTTTGTCATGAGGCATTTTTCTCCACTCTGCTTAGGAGCTAAAAGCTAGAAGTGCCTCCCAGGAAGGACACAGAATGTAGGAAGAAAAGAAACTGCTGCCAAGCTGTCCGCTGGAGTGGACATGAAGCAGAGGTCCCCCAGGAAAACGGTGCAGGTGGAACTGGGTCTCCTGTTCCCTGCTTCCTCTCGCTTCTGAGAAGAGCCGCTGGGACAATGCCACAGACACCACCCTCTCCAAGTTCCCAGACCCACTGAAACCTTCCCAGGAAGAGCTCAACAGCAGCCTGGGAGCCCCGTTCCCAGTAGAATAGCCCTCAAAGTCCGGCTCTTATGTTGTGCTGGTATGCCTACCACGTCTTCTTCTGAGTCTGGAACCTGTCTGTGTCTCCCTAGGTGATTTGTGACGAGCTAATTTCCTCATCCTAACTGCTTTCTTCATCCATTCCTTCCACAAATATTTCCTGAGCCCCTGTTACACGTCTGGCATCATTCAAAGCACTAAAGCTATGGCAAAGTCCTTACTGTCAAGGAAAGCACCTTCTAATTGGAGTGGGAAATAATGCACAAATAAATACATAATTCCAGACAGTAGAAAATGGGAAGGGAAATAAATAATGTGGAATGACAGGACATCCGAGGGAGCGCGCGCCTGCTTTAGAATGGCCGTCAGAATGAGCCACCATGAAGAAGTAGCATTTGAGCTGAGACCTACAACAGGAAAAAAGTAGCCATAGGGGTGAGGACTGAGGACTCAAGGGTAAAAGTGTTTTCTAGGACAAAGAGAACCACAAATTCAGATATATGTACGTGAGAAGGAGGACAGATGTTCAAGACACACAAAGGAGGCTTCAGAGTAGGGTCAGGAGGACAGGAGGGGAGGGAGTCTGGCCACTGGCCACTTGAGGGGACCTCCCAAGCCCTATAGGCTGGGCCGGCAGTGAGAAATCATGTTGTAAGTGCCCTGCGAAGGCACCAAATGATATCAAGCAATGACAGGGTCTAATTTATATTCTAGGAGCCTCATTCTGTGTAAATGATGGGTGAGAGAGAGGGACATGACTGGAGACAGGGAAACCAATTAAGAGTCTACTGTGGTAGACTATCTGGGACACGATGGAATGCAGACTAGAGGGATGGCAGCCAGGTGAGTGGGAGACACAGCTTCAAAGAAATAGACACCGCTGGACCTGCTGGCTAATTGAGTGTGGGGACAAGAGAAAGATGGTTTTGGCTTTGAGCAATTGGGTGGATGGTGGTGACACCCGCTGTGATGGGAAGACTGAGTGAGTGACCAGAGGACTTGGGTGTCTGTGGAGTGCAATAGAAGTGAGGTATGCGTTGTGGGGTGGTCCAGGTCGCTCTTTGTGTGTGTAGAGTTGGAGACGTATTTGACATCCAAGTGAAGTGTCAGGCAGGCAGCTGGATAGCCATCTGGAGCTCGTGGAGATGCCAGCTTTGCTCCTGTCTCTGCATACCTACTGTTAGCCTCCCTTACAGGAGACAGAAAGGTGTCACGCAGGAAGGAGCCTGGAATGGAGTAGAAAACCTCAGCTTTGGCAACAAGAAAGTGGGGATTTAAATCTTCTCTTGGCCACATAACCTAATAACTGTGTGACTTTGGCAAGGTATTCTATTATTCTTGTGTGTAACCTGTCAGGGCTTGTTTTAGAGATCCGATAGGTTAGGCCATAGAGTCATGCAATATACACAAGCTTCTTCCACTCTCTCGTTCTTGCTGCCTCAGTTACTGCCCAGGCCTGAAGGCTCCCTGTTTCCTACAAGCTTCCCTTTCCCAAGGGTTTGTCCTTAAACTGGGAGTCACTCAACAGATACTGACTCCTCATGGAAACCACTTTCCCAGGATTCCCTTTGGAAGTCCCTGGAACTCTAGCTTAGAGCCATGTGCTGGTGAAGAGTACTGCCCTCTCAGACACCCACATGCAGCTCAGTCGCCCCCCAGTCCCCGACCTGCCCAAAGGATGTGTCTCCTGAGAGGTCTTGGTCCCTTCTCCATCACGCCAGGATTCTCAGATCGAACAACCTCGCCTTACTCCTCTCTAGGTTCCTACAAGAGAATGTTGGCTTTTCTCTCTGCCTGCTACCTTCACCAGATGCATTTTTTTCCTGAAGCATGGCTTCCTTTATATTGCTGCCTTCCATGGAGACATTCCACAGCCCCTTTCTGTTCACCAAAAATAAGGACAAGATCACCTTGACATGCAAAGCATTATGCAGTGTATCCCTGGCTTACCTTATGGAATATAGTTCGTATTTTATTTTATTTACAGAATGGATTTTTTTTCCTCTTTTAACTTCTATTTTAAAATTGTGGGGTACAATTCAGGGTTGGGTATACAAATATTCAATGTGCAGGTACCCTTACGGATGAGGTGTGCCCTCCCTTCTCCAGGCAGATATCAACTACTGTCAATCACACCTTCCCATCCCTTCACCCCCCCCTCGCAGTTTCCCATTACTTTCAATCCTTTTTTTACACTAATACGGTAGTTATTCAAGGACCACTTATGAGTGAGAACATGTGAAATTCAGCTCTTTGTTTCTGTGAGAGATCACTCAGTATTACAAACTTATAGTTCGTCTTTTAGCTGAGAAGTTCTCCAATGTTTTTGGTCACTTTACACTTTTAAAAATCATTGTGAGCCCCGAACATGTTTTTGTTTATGTGGATTATAACTTCAATTTATGTGCATTATAGATCAAAACTGAGATGCAACGTATTTATTAACACCATAACAATGAGCCCATCACACAATAACGTAAATAACATCCAAAAAACACTATATTTTTCAAACAAAAGCTTAGTGGAAGGAGTAGCATTGTTTTGCGTTTTGCAAATCTCAAGTGTCTGGCTTCATGGAAGACAGCTGAATTCCCAAATCTGCTCCTTCCTTCAATCTGCTGCAAAACGTTATTTTGGTTAAATTATATACAGAAAACCCAGCCTTACATAGATATTTAGGTGGCAATGGGAGACCCTCCTGGATCCCCAAAATGGTCTTGGAGACCCACAAGGGGGCCTGAAATCATCTTGGGAGCCAGGGCTCTGGCTAACCAGGCTCGTCACGATTCTTTGAATGAGCCCCTGACTTGCTACCTCCTCCCTGAGCTCTCCCACTGTTCTTTCTCTCCCGTGATTCCTCTTGCCCCACTGACCAACCAAAACCTTCTTAAAGGTCTTAACTCCAAAACCCTAATCTAGACTGAAGAAAGCCCAAGGCCCATCAGGAGCCCCCAGAGTCACGTGGGGTAAAATGCGGGCATCAAGAATGACACCTCCAAGGTGTCTTCCTGGAGGCTGATCTTCTCCCTTCTCCCTATCACCAGCTGTGCCAGAATCCCACACACCCTAAGCTACCAAGTATTATAGCCATCTTGGAAGGCTCCTAGGAAATTGTACTAGTGTGCTCAGGCCACTGTAACAAAATACTTCAGACTGGGTGGTTTAAACAACCGAAATGTATTTTCTCACAGTTCTGGAGGCTGGAATAACAAGATCAAGGTGTTGGCAGTTTGGGTTCTTCTGAGGTTCCCTCCTTGATATGGCTCCCAGGTGGCTGCCTTCTTGCTGTGTGAGGACATGGTCTTTCATCTATGCCTGTGCATCCCTGGTTTTTCTTCTTCTTCTTATAAGGACACCAGTCCTTTTGAATTAGGACCCCACAATTATGACCTCATTTAACCTCAGTTACCTTCTTAAAGGTCTTGACTCCAAATACAGTCACACTGTAGGAGTTAGGACTTCAAGATATAAATGAGGTGGAAGGGGCATTCAATTCAGTCCATACCACATACTGAGACCGAAAGCCGCATTTTTCACCTGTCCCTTCCTCCATATACCAAAATTATTTTCAGCAAAAATCAAAAAATTAAGCCGGGCTCGGTGGTTCAGCCTGTATTCCTGCGCCTTTGGGAGGCTGAGATGAGTGAATTACCTGAGCCCGCGGGTTCGAGACCCACCTGGGCAGCGAGACCTCATCTCTACAATAAATCAAAAAATCAGCCGGGCGTGGTAGCGCATGCCTGTAATTCCAGCTACTTGGAAGTCTGAGGTGGAAGGATTGCCGGAGCCCAGCAGGTCGAGGCTGCGGTGGCAGGGAGCGGCCACTGCACTCCAGTCTGGGCGACAGAGAGAGATTCCAACTCAAAAAAAAAAAAAAAAAAAATTAGATAAATAATAAAAAAAGTCCAGAAAAGAAATGCAGACAGTGAAAAATGTTATTTGACCGAACTTTGTGTGTTTAATTGTACTGTAAAAAGTATTTTCAAAATTACGATTTGTTCTAATTTCATTAAGATTTTTTTGATAAAAGAGAAAAAAGTAACCTGGAGAAATTTGTTCTGAAAGGGCTAACTCTACTAAATTTAGTCACTCATTTCTATATGGAATAAGAGAACTGAAGTAATCAAATTCTGATGCTTTATCATCCCTTTTATTTCAAATCACTAAATGTAAACAAGTCAGACAATTCATTTTTTAAACAACTTAAACAATCCCTGTTTAAATACAGGAATACGTAGTTTAGAAAGATGAACTTCACCTGAAGCAAGTTCAAATGACTCCAAATCATTAGGAACTTACTCTCAAAAGTAACTTGTGCAGCTGAGTCCACGGATGTTGAGACCAACAATAAAGTAGGAGTACTCTGATGTGACTTCCCTGCAGAAGACAATCTTTAATAAACATGAGTAATTAGCAAATGCTAACTCGCAGCTCACAAATACATTACATATCACATAACCAATGCTTAGAAGCTACTGGAATTATTGCCCGGAACTTAGACCAGCAGAAGATTTTAGGGGAGGAGTATTTTCTCACTGACATTATAAAAATTGCTGGTATAAGGTGATAATAAAAAGCTGACCAACTTCTAGTCAGTTTTACTATTGCTCTCAAATTATCTATGAACAATGAATTCCCTGGTGGGAATCATTGTTCCAAGGTGGACCCTCCCACTGCCCTGCCTTTGATATGCCATGGGCTATCACTCTACCCAGATATAAAACTCCATCTGCCCCTGAGGTCATCCCAAGCATAAGCACAGATCTGACTGCGCCCTAAGAACCCTCAGTCAGGGGCATGTCTGGGTGCAGGTGATGAGATTGTAGGAGATGGTGGAATGTGGATATCTCGCTGTGAAGATTTGCATGTGCAGATGGCTTACACATGCCTGAGGTGTCTAGATACGTAGGAGCAAGGAGAAAAAGAATATCTGTAGCCTAGTACCTGTCATTTCTGGGCTAATAGCTGATCCTTATGGAAAGAGAGAGAAAATGCAGACAGAAGCCTAAGAAGGGATCTCATGAGGGACTAAGAAAAATGCAACTGCTCAATTATGTTGCTATTAATACTAAGTTCTCAGGTGGAAAAGCAGTACCCAAAGTCAGGGTCCTCACTTTATACAGAACACCTGACTGCTCTGTCCCTCCAAGCGGCTTCAGCAGTGTCTGGAAGTGTCTTCCTCAACACAGAAATAGGTAGTCTCCTGGGGAACGCCAGCATCTGGGGCAATAGCAAGACTCCTTCCGCTGGCTTTGTGGAAGGAGAACAAAATGGAAGTGCTCTTTCTGGGCTCCAGGTGGTAAGCTTTTCCAGGAAATAAGCAAAGACTCATACACCCGACTTGAGCAAATTTGGGCTGGCCTCATTTCTGCATGAAGTATATTTCATCACTTATCCCAGAGTTTGTTTTGAGTGTTTTCTCCAAACCATGGCTGCTTATGCCGGGCACATTATAGGGAGTGGTCCTGACATTGAGGAAGAGCACAAGCTTCAGTGCAGACAGCAAAGTTCTGAAAGCTGTCCAGAGTACCCAGGCCTGGCCCCAGCCCGTCACCCACCCCACACTGCCCATCCACTTGCTCCTTCCATCGTCCCACCCCTCCCTGCTGGGAAAAGAACACCTGCTACTTGCACTCGCGATCTGGAGTCCCCATCTTTCTGGCTTAGGAACTACCCTGATTACATCCTCTGACTTTGCTGTGACCCCGGCACTAAACCCATCTTTGGGTCATTTCCATCCTGACCTTACTTCTCAGTATCTCCTGCAAAAATTAACAATTCATTCCCTTTTATGCATCAAATCAAGAGCTGCCAGCATCCACTCAGTTCCTAACTCTGACCTGTCCTGCCCTACTTTCCCCAGAGGGACAGGTCTATGAGCTCCCCAAACGGCTTCCCTTGTCCTCTATTCCTTTTTATTCTAAAAAAAGAAAAAAAATTAAGATACTGTTACCTACCCACCAGAATGACTAAAAAGCCTAAAGAATAGCAATGTAAGTGTTGGTGAGGATGCAGGGTGAGTGGAATTATCTTACACTGCAGGTGGGAGTGTATAATGTTGGCACCATCTTAGAAGAACAATGGCAGCTTCTAAGAAAGTTGGATGCCTGTCTACACCGCAGGACAATTTTAGCCAAGTCCCAAGGCTGAAACCAAAACCACCCACTGCTTAGCACTGAACTCACTCAAGACTGGATGGAAGAAACTCTCCCACTCCAGGGGAAGCAGCCTCTTCCCTCTCCGATACCATCCCATCCACGCAAGTGGGGTTGTCACCTCATGTTGCTTCTTCTACCCTTTTGCATTCCATGGGCGATGTCCCCAAATGAATTCAAAGACAGAGGTAGTGTCTAAGGTGATTTTAACTATTTGTGAAGCCAAAACGGGTTACTTAGGCTGACAGGGACAGATGTAGTTATGGAGACAGTGAGTGAAGTGTTTTATATCAGGATTTCTTTTGATAACCTAGGCCTTGAGATACTTTCATTACTTCATAACTTCATAACTCCTTACTAAATAAATATGCGCTTTATGGATTCTAAAAAAGAAATAAAAAATAAAGGAAGATCATTATTCGGTTCTATGTCTTTAATGTTTTTAACAGACTTGGGGAGGACAATCCCAGCTTTATTTTTGACTCCCTGTGCAGCATTCAGCAAGCTGGAAAACCTGTCAGACTTGCAGTTTCCTCTTGTTTATAGCAGTGATCACACTGCCCTCCATATCTACCTGCTGTGAGGGTGGACAGAGTCATGCGTTGCCAGGCTAGGCAAAGGCAGCTGGGCAGAGGCTGTCAGCAAAGAACAGGTTCCCTGTGGCATGGCCACAGTCCCGATGGGGGTGCTGTGCTGGCCTTTGCTTTCCTTTCTGTATGGCTCCCTCTGGGTTCTTGTTTGAAGCACCCATCTGGATCTTGGCACTCCTATGGCCATCATTCCCTCATCCAATCAGCAGACGTTCACTAGGTTTCCACCACGTGCCAGGGCTTGCATGTAGGCATCAAGGTTCCAGAAATGACAACACATCTTCCTCATTCTCAGGGGGCCTGCCCTTTGGCAGGGGAGGGCAGACGTGGAAGCAGAGCAGTGAGGGCCCATAATACGTGCACCCCGGCAGGGTGCCATCTGGGCCTTACTAATGCTCCTTGTCCCTCACCAGTTGTGGGCATGCCCAATGAGATGCATGTCTGGGTCTCAGTTGACCCATCTTTCAAGTGGGAGTGCACTCAATGTCTAAGGTCATCGCAAGGGTTCCATGAAGCATCACCAGCACAGCTCCTGATGCATGAACCAAGGACTTCAGGGAGGACTGAATCTGGCTCTAACTTGCTCCCAAGCATGCCTCTGAGGGTTTCTCAGCCTTGGCAAAATACTACACCCGGCTTTCCAAGTAATCAGCTAGAATATCTGAAAGAACAATTTCCCCTACAACAAAACAAAACAAAGCAAAACACATAAGCTTGACTAGAAAGCCATGTTAGCATTTCCTCGGGGCGGCTTGCAGCAGCTTTCAGATCCCAGCCTGCTCCCCTCCCCTTGGCTCTCAGAGGAGGGGGCGCTCCCAGAGCCTTCACTCCTTTATAGACAGAGCCTCCCTCTAGCTCCCCTCTGCCATGGCTCAGGGCTGTGTGCTCAGAACAAACGGTTCTGTTTGAAGCCAGTGGACTCCGCCTGAACGTCCTGATTACATGAGCTCCCTAAGCATTCTGCTATTTCTGGGTAGGAAGCAGGGAGGAGGTTAAAGGAATAAAATCACCTCTAATAGGTGATTACGGGTTCCCAGGGCTTCTTAACTGCGCTTCGACATGCAGACAACCATAAAGGGAAGACTCAGGTATCTCAGTAGGACTCACATGGCCATGTCCCCACTGAGCAAAGCAAGCAAAGTGACACTTGGTCCCTCTCCAGAGGTGGGCAGTAAATAAAGAGGGAAAACTGGGGCTGGGGGTCGCGGTGAGGGTGGGGTGGACAATTCCTGAGCCCCTTCTATATTGCTGACAACTAAGCCCTGCTATCAGGGCATCTAATTTCAAATTCCCAGCGTTTCTAGAAGATAAGTCTTATGTCCCCTACTTATTATGTGCATTGCCCAAAGTTGCATAGATATAAGGGGGTGGGACCCAGATTCAAAACCAGGTAGGTCTGATTCCCCAAGCTCTTATTCTTTACCCCAGCCCACACCTTCTCCTAATGAAGCCTGGGGGGACGGGACCTCTTGTTATGAGGTGAGAGTCTCAGGCCACTGATTACTCTGGGATATCTTAAAACTCCAAATTGGCTAGAGTTAACCCTTCAGTAACTCAGCAAGGCCATCTACCTACCACATCAGACCTTGGGATAGTCCATTTTCGGCCCCTCCTCATGAGAGAGGAGGTGTCACCTCTGCTTAACAGAAGCCATCCACCCTCCTCACTACAGTCTTTTGAGCCATCCCTTCGATACACTTTAAGGTATTCAGATATTTTTATTAATTAGTCATCATTATTGACTTGACATCCTGCTGTCATTTAAATAAACTCGGTGTAATTAATGAGGCCCCTAGTAATACACAGGCTTCTTGTGTTAATTATTTTTTGGTGAAATAAATTCATTATTAATATAAATAGCAATATGAATCATGCCAAGGATCAATATTTGTGTGGTAGGGGAACCCCAGGGTCTAAGGGAAAGGACACTTGTCACGTTGATGGATGTTGAGAGACGTTCTGTGACTGGCCTATTGAGAAAGCACCTTTGCCTCAGAAAATGAGCTTCATCGGTGATGGAATAGGAAGGATGAGGAGATGGGGGGAGGAGGGTGGTCCACAAATGCGAAAATGGAGTCTGTGAAAGAACTTGATGTGGCAGTAAGTGTGGCTATCCCAGAGCCTTCTAAGTTTCACATACTAGTGCAAGTTCAGAGACCCTGAAGATTCTTCCATCATCTTTGACCTCAGCCGCATCCAGTTGGCCTCCAAGTCCCCACTGATCCAAGCATCCAATAAGCCCTCTCAATCAGCACCTGCTCATGGCGCCATTTTCTCTGATCTGCTTAAAGCTTGCACCTTGGCTCACGTTCCCTCCCTCACAGGACCTTCAGACCCACATCCAGTCTCAGCTCTTCCAATCCAGCCTCCAAATCGGAGACCAAGAACCAGAAGAGAAAATTGCTCCTCACCTAAGGAGTTTTCTAGTGGTTCCCACTAGTCAGAATACAATCCAAGTCTTTCCTACGGTGCAAGCTCTTTTCATGGTGTTCAAACCTCGGATTTGAACCTTATCTTCCCAGCCTTCCATCCTTCCAATCTCATGTGCACAGAAGGCTCTTGGAACTCACCACACCACTTCAGCTAGTTAACTTCCACACACTCTCTGTCTTTAAGATCTCTCCTCTGCAGGGGACCTTCCCTGAACCCCTGGCCAGAGTCCTCCCTCTGGTCCCATGACTCTTTCTGGATTCCCACTTTCACAGCTTTTAGCACACCTAATAATTTTCCATGTATGTGTCTTTCTTATTCCCCAGACTGTGAACCTCTCGAGGGCATGACATTTGCCTGATACATCTCAGGCTCTACAGAGCCCAGTGATTCATTAGTATTTGATGAACAAACAAATAAGGAAACAAATTCTTGGGGGGAGTGAGGAGTCAGCAAGCAGGTGAGCTGGGAACACAATACAGTGGAAAACTGGAGGGTGACGGAGCATGTGATGCTGCCTGCAGAGATCTGGAAAGCAGCTGCCATTTTTCCTTAAAGGGACTCGGTGTAGATTAAGAATATTTATAAGGAGCTGGTAGACAAAAACAGGCAAGAGTGCAGATTCCTGCAACCAGGTCCAGCAGTGACTATTGATACTGGCACAGGTCCCAGCTATGAGAATAAGGTGAATTTGCCATGTCTGGCTCAGTCTCTGTACACATATTTAAGGAGGTCTCCCATGGGCAAGAAACAGCTGGATGATCAGGGAGAGAGTTAGGTTCCCTTCAATGCCCTGGAGATTTCTGAAACATTGTGTATCTTGTTGGGGGCTGGGCATGTTTCTGCTGAACAAACATTGTGTCCATGAACTGTCTACTAGGAAATTTTTAGCTGAAAGAGGATACTGGGAACCTTGGGACTCTGGCCATGTGAGAACGCTAAAAGATTCCCAGAGGGTCCCAGGATGTGAAGAGTTGGGTGGACCTTATCACCCAGCTCTGAGCAAGCTCTCAAGTCTCACGCACATTGGCACCTTACAGACAGCCACACAAAGGTGCCTGGCCTGACGACTTTGGGGTATAGCACCCCTAACATCCAAAGAGAGATTCATTAAACCCCTACCATGTATCAGGCACTCCAATAAGGGCTAAATCTCAAAAAATCCTTCCTGCTCTGACAGATTTCTAGAATATATTCCTTTTCCTTCAATGCAATCTCAGAAAGCTTGATTTGGGAAAGAACAAAAGGACGGTTGTGCTAGACTGGAATTTTTGTCTCTTAAAGATTGTTGGTAGTCTCTCTTCTCCTTGACAGGAAGTGGGCTAACCCAATGGGGATTTTTTTTATTTCAGCATAAAAAGGAAGGATTATATATGCGAGCAGAACTTTATTGGACGTGAAAATCCAAAAACTCTCTTGCAGGTAGAGAGAGTCCAGTATGTCAGAAGGCTTAATTCCCCCAGGGAAACAAAATTGCATTAATATTCAAAGATGGTCCAATAGCTCTTCAAGTTTCACAACGGATACTAAATTAAGCCATGAAACACAACCATACTAATTGGCAAGAGGCACGTGATAGACAATAATGGGGTAAAAGTTCATTTTTCACTCCAATTAATTATAAAACAGGATTTTTTTAAAATAAATGAAGGAACAGACTCCCATATTCACCATATGGATCCTCAAGCACCTTGCTCACAGGGTATGACACCACAACTCCATCCTTCACAGCCCTAATGTGAAATAATATTTTTTATTTGTATATTAGCATCTCGGGACATAGTATTTTAAGCCCAATAATGGTGTTCTAATGCAATTAAACACACCTCTGCATTGATGGACAATGTAGAACATAAATTCTCCCACCGAAATAGATAGCACCCTGGCTTCACATCTAAGCTGTGTCTCAAGTTCAGCTTTGCCTTATGTTGGACGATGAACAAGCATTTTAATAAAGCGAGTTGTTTGCTCCCATGTGCAATTCTTTATGTCCCTTCCCCATGAGTTAGACTCTGGAGGAGGTGAGGGGCAAGTCTACATTCCTTCTAATCTCTAACAGAGTCTAAGCCTGAGAAATCTCAGTGACTAAAACCAGAAAGATAGCACCCCTTCTGGAGTTCCCTTGCAATGGAAAAGGAGGAACAGGAATTATGTCTTTAATGTTCATCATCTGCATTCAGAAAAAAGTGTCAGAGATAGAATCATTAGCCAGAAAGCCTAAATCAAATGATAGGTCATGAGGTGTATTAGTCTGCTAGGACCACCACAACACAATGCCACAGACCAAATAGGGCTCAAACAACAGAAAAGCTGTGGCTCATAGTTTTGGAAGCTAGAAGTCCGAGATCCGGGAATGGTTAGGGTTGGTCCCTTCCAAAGGCTGTGAAGGAGACCTGTTCCATGCCTATCCCCTGGCTTCTGGGACTTTGTTGACAACCTGGCGTTCCTTGGCTGGTAGACGTGCCACTCTGATCTCCTCCTGCATGTTCACCTGGTGTTCTCCTCGTATGTGTGTCTATCTCTGTGTCCATGTTCCCCGTTTTTGTAAGGACTCCAATCATACTGGGTTACAATTACCCTAATGACCCATTTTATCTAAGCTACCTCTATAAAGACCCTGCCTCTAAATTAAGTCACATTTTGTGGCACTTGGGGTTAGGGCTACAATATATCCTCTCTGCGGGGAGGAGGACACGATTTAGTCAATGGCCTAAGGGGGCTGGCTGGAATTCCCTAAGATTATGCAGGGATTCATCAATCAGTTATAAAGGCAAAGTGAGGGGATCAGTATCTGCCTTGGAGACCCGGGTCTCAGAACCGAAAACAACCTGTAGGGCTGACTCAATACATCTCTCAGGTTTCAGGAAATTGGGATCAACTTGTATCTTCCTAATTCAGAGACATCTCAATGGTGGTATCTCCCTGGGTTCTCCTAAAGTGGGAAGGAGTTTGTTTGCTATCCACATTCCAGACCTAGGATGAAAATCCCCCTGGTTAGAAATTCCTGCCAATTCGGAAGTGAGATGTAGAGGTCAAGCCGTCTTTCCAAAGAAATGTCTATATCTTTCTATTTTCTTCTGGGTTGTATTTTAGACAAAGCATTTTCTGCAATTAGATAGCTGCGGCTGCATCTTGTTTCCTTTACCATTAATCTTTTATAAACTGTGAAATTAACAAGCCTCCCTATGACCAACCTGTGAAATCTGACATCTCTCACTGCCATTTACTGAAGGCCTTTGCTTGGAAATGCTCTACTGATAGCATGTGAGCAATTTTGACGAATGTTTCTCTCCTTCTCATTATAAGAATTGCTAATCTTCTGACATCTCTCTCTATGTACATTCATTCAAGGACTCCAAGCTCTCTACACTGTAGTAGAAGTGAAATTCGGCACTGTATTTGCTGACATTACAGTGCTCTGCTCACACAGAATTATCTGATGATGTGGTATTAAAGAATTAGGTCAAATAATCTGGATAAACCTTCAGGATTAAAGGATCTGTAGTTGTCTCACTGACCAATATTTTGAAAACCTAGTTCTATTCGAGCATACACAGTACACTGACTGTTTATCCATCCTACTAGCTGTAATGTGTACTTACTAGGTGCTAGGAGCTCTTCTAGGCACTGGAGAAACAGAGCTCTGGCTTCCCAGGAACCTGCAGTAGAGGGATGAAGATGGGAAGCAAAGCACATTAATGACAACAATACAATGAGGTAAGTGGCACGGAAGTCAGAGGAGGGGGTGACAAGTTCTTCCTGCAGTCATGAAGGGTTTCACAAACAAGGTGAGGTTTGAGCTCACCTTGGAGATTGGGAAAGAGTTTGCCAGGTGCAAGATGGAGCAGATATGGGAGGGCCTTCCAGGAGTATGAAATAGCAAGTGCAAAAGGGAAGAGCATGGAGTGTTTAGAGAAGAGTATTTTCTTCCTATCACAAAGCATGCACACAGAAAATGTGCGAGAGAGGCCAGTGGAGGCCAAATCCCACTTGACTACCAGGCTACAGTTGGTCTTGACCTACAAGGCCGGTAGTTTCAAACCATGTTTCATGAAGACAAAGTCCCTTCAGCCACTTCAGAGAGCAAATAGTGGTAGGAAGAATAGCAGCTAGGGAGCTGAGTTCGCCACCCCCACTTCAGTCAAAGCAATTTGGCTCCAACAAGGACAAGGGATGTGGTTGTGAGGATGGAAAAGAAAACACAGATTCAAGAAGAATTTCAAAAGTAAAAGTCTTAGTAAAAGTTCTCTAAAGAAACAGAACCAAGAGGAAATTGAAATAGATATACAGCTATATCGATATAGAGAGATTTACTATAAGAAATCAGCTCACATGATTCTGGAGGCTGAGAAGTGCCAAGATCTGCAGTCAGCAAGCTATAGACCCAGGAGAGCTAATGGTGTAAGTTCCAGTTTGAATGTTGGTAAGTGAAAGGCCCCAGAAGACTGACGTTTCAGTTCAATTCCAAAGGCAAGAAAAGACTGATGTCCCAGCTCAAACAGTCAGGCAGGAGGAGCTCCCTCTTATTCATGGGAGAGTCAATCTCTTTGAATGGCTGAGGGTCACTCCCATTAGGAGAAAACAATCTGATTAACTCAGTCTACAGGCTCAAATGTTAATGTCATCCCGAAACACCCTCACAGATACACCCAGAATAATGTCTCACTAAATATCTGGACACCCCATGACCCAGTGAAGTTGACACCAAAAAAACTGATAATGGAGTAGAATTAACAAAACTTGGAATCACCAAGGTGCTTTGGGGGAGTAAGGAAGTGGGATAAGTTGAGTCTAAGGTTTGCAGATACAGCTACTTTGTGTGTAGAGATGCCTGAGGTTGGATGGGCATCATGTCAGTCTGCAACCCACGATAACCCACTGCTGGGAAAGTCATGCTTTGCATCCTCTGGCTAGTTTTTTTAGTTTTTCTACTTTGTGGTCCAGAGGAAATCTAGATGGAGCTCTAATCTTGCCTTTTCTCTTTTTATCATACTTTCGAATAAGATCTTTACAACCTCTCTCTCTCTCTCTATCTCTGTGTGTGTGTGTGCGTGTGTGTGTGTTTCTTCTTCTTCTTCTCTTTCTCCACCTCCTCCTCTTTTTTTCTCTCTCTCTCCACTCCCTCTCTCTATCTCTATCTCTCTTTTTCTCCTCTGCTGTGTGAGGGCATAGCATCTGCCAGCACCTTGATCTTGGGCTTTCAACCCCAGAAAAAAAAAAATTCTTACAATAATGTCAGCATTAAAAAAAAAAAAATGCCAAATTACTCACGGTCATTTCAGAAGCAGATTCTAAACCCGGCCAGGAGATGTTTTTCATTATCTTCTGCAGGAGGCCTGGGCAGCCATGCCATAGACAGGAGCAGAAAATTTGTGCAGCACCAGTGTGTGGGGAGGAAACTCAGAATCAACACAGCCCCTGGCAACAGAAGGAAGATTGATGTACAAAGACAAGTGAGGCCCAAGCATGAAAAATTCCTTCACCCTCTCCATATTGCTGATGAGACCAGAAGCAGCACCTGAACAAGGACCGCAATTCAAATATCTTGCAACGGATTCTGATATACTAATGTGAGTTGAGGCAGTAAGAATCTCACTCTTGGGGAACATGGAGAGACTAGCCCAGTGAACACTGGGAAGGGGGCCGGAATGGATAGCCAAAAGATGACATGAGGCAGAAATAGGGCCCTGGCAACCCAACATTGCATGCAGCAAAGGTTTAGGGGATAGGAACTGAGTCAATACAGACTATAACAACAGATGAGATCAGAAAGATGGACAGTAACCATGCCCACTCTGTACCAAAACCAGGGCTGGCTCCCATAAACCTTAATAATACCTCCACTGCAATCCACTTTTTAGAAAACTAAAGTAAATGTCTATTTTCTTTCTAACAAAATAAACCAGCCAGCCGGGCTCCGTGGCTCAGCCTGTAATCCTGCGCCTCTGGGAGGCTGAGGTGAGTGGATTGCCTGAGCCCACGAGTACGAGACCCTCCCGGGCAACTTGGCGAGACCTCATCTCTACAATAAATCAAAAATTAGCCGGGCGTGATAGCACGCACCTGTAGTTCCAGCTACTCGGAAGGCTGAGGCGGAAGGATCGCCGGAGCCCAGCAGGTCAAGGCTGCGGTGGCCAGGAGCGGCCACTGCACTCCAGTCTGGGCGACACAGTGAGACTCCAACTCAAAAAAAAAAAAAAAGAAAGAAAGAGTCCAGCCTAGACCCACCCACCTTCTGCTTTGTGAATTTGTTCAGGAAGCACTGAGTTGAGCTCAGCACATCCCAGTCCTGCAGACCACTGCCACTTTCTAAACCCTCCAACAACCCCAGCCTCATCTAATGACTGACAACAGACACCTAGACATCAGTGAGCCCACCTCAGGATGAAATCACGGCACATACCCATAAGAGAATCTAGGAACTCTGTGGCCCATTCTCCCACCTAGACTGGGAAACTGAGTCCTCTCTCTTCCTGCCAAAGACACTAAGGATTTATTCCTTTTCTTCCTGAGTCTGGTTCCTCCCACGCATCTACTTCTAATCACTGCCTCCTCCATGGAGCCCTGCCCTTTCCAAGTCTGCCTATGGAGTCAAACACAGTCTTCCCAGCTCCCCAAGACAAGCACACTGACCCACCTCTTGCAACAGGTTGTTGCGTGTTTCACTGTGGGACGGTTGTCAGGAGCCGGGAACAACATACTAGTGTATGAAGTCTTCCAGTTCCTGACCCCAGTTCAGAGTATCTCCTTTCTGAGCTATCCTCAGACCCTCCAGGGCTCTTCGTGTTTCTCTCTCACATCCCTGGCGTAGGTTTCTTATCCCAGTGCAGGGCAGAGGGGCAGACAGGATGAAGCTGTACGTATGAACTGGTGGCCATTGGAGGATTGCTGTTCTCAAGTAGATCGTCTGCTCTTCAGTGATCACCCCAAGCTGGGCCTCTACCTCAAGCCAGATGTCCTTTTTTGGTCCATCCCTGGTCAGGAATAATTGGAACCAAAACACTACCCTTTCCATAGGTGACCAACATCTCCTTATCTCCCAGTTCCACACCATTGGCTGAAGATGAAATCTGATGCAGCACATTCTTACTGTGCTATTTGCTTTCTTTTGCCTCACAGTGAATTTGTCCAGCAAGCAATCATACTTGAAGATGTGCTGATATCTCTCACCAGACTTCTGATTCTGAAGTGTAGGTCTGCAGGATTTCTTGGGGTGGGGGGGTGTTTCTGCCACAGCAATGGAACATCCAGTAGGCTCGCCTGGAGGATTGACATCCCCACCCATTCTTCCGCCACCCCATACCCCACTTAAGGCACAGTACAGTACAAAGAAATTTGTGCTGGGAGTCAATAAGCTCTTCAGCCATTCACTTACTCAACAAATATTCATTAACTGTCAACCATGTGGCTTAGCACTGCCCTGGGTGTTAAGAATACATTAGTGAACAAGACAAGGACCATCCTTCCTGCCTTTACAGAATAGACACCAAAGGTGCTTTATGTCCTTGGGCTGTGTGATCCTGGACAATTCTCTTGATCCCTCTGAACCTGAGTCTTCTTCTGATATTCCAAAATAACCCTGTGAATTTTCTGGACTGTTAAACCGAGCAACACATGTGACCACCCATGGTGCAGTGCCTGGAACATTCTAAGCATTCAAAAGCCACTAGCTGACACATAGAGATTTTCCATCTTGACCTGGAATTCCCGGTAACACCCTCAAGTTGATGGGAACAACCACATGGCACAATCAGAGGCAAACAGGGGGTTTGTGATCCAATCTGAGACTACTCAAAGGATAAAAATTCACAGACTATGGCAGAAAAGCAAATAAAAACCTCTTTATGTGTTTCCCTGCTTAATTTATTTCCAACTTTGTCTTAAGTGATCTTTCTCGCCAATATATATGAAATGGAAAATATCTAACGAGAGTTAAAATTCCTGGTGAATGCTCCAGTTTCGTAAATCAGCTCCCGCGGGGGCTCCCAAGCAGGTCGGTGGTGTGCTACTGCCCCCATGTGTAGTTAGCATGGCTAGCAAGGATGTGGAAACCAAGCCGACGTTAGGATTTTTTTTTTTTTTTTTTAGCAAGAACACTTAAGAAGAAGAAAATGGACTCTCAAAAATCCTCTTTATCCAAGATCAAATAGAATAAAACCCAATTAAGTCAGTGCAGCTGTTGGCTGTTTAACCAACTCAAACGGCACCTCTGTCCCCTTGGGTTCTCCCCCCAGCCCATGTGTATTGGACACCGGCTCCATTTGCAGGAAATGGATCCATTAACCCCAGCGATAGAAAAAAATCCCCTAACAGTGTGCAAGGCTCACATACGCCCCCAAATGGCAATCTGTGAAGCCAGGTGTGGGGAGACATTCAGGCTTCATAGACTCTGCCCAGAACAATTCTGGGCACTGTTCCTCAGTTAGTCTGAATTCTGTTCTCTGCCCGCAAGATGCCTGTCAACCCCTCTGCCTCCGCTTGTAGTGCCTTTTACTGTGGGACCGCTGCCAGGAGGTTGGAACAACAAGTCAGCATAATGGCTCATTGTCAAGAAACATTCACTGAATTAGGTCTCATAACCCTGCTAGGAACCCAAGATGTCAGGATCACGTAACCCAGGAGAAACTGATGGGTAAAATGACATGGTACAGTAAGAACTGAACAGAAAGAATCACAGGAACTGCAGAGTAGAGAAGAGGGGGTGAACCCCAGTGGTAAGTTGGAAAATGTCTCCTGGAAGCATGATGACTGAGCTGAACCTTAAGGAGGAATCCGTCATTCAGCAAAGAGCCAGGTAACAGGAGGTGCGGGCAGAAGGTCCAAACCACTGCAAAGTGTAGAGGTTTGAAAATGCAAGCACGTGGGGAAATTGAATGTAGTTCAGCATAACTGGAAAACCTGGCCTGAAAAGGGGGGTTTCTGCAAGTGAGAATTCTACAGAAGTGAACAGGGATTGGACTGAATTCCAGACTAAAGACACAGCTTCAAAGGATGGGCCACAGATGGTTTCAGAGGCAAGCGGGAAGGTCTGACTTTCACAGGGTGACAAGGAGCAGATAAATCAGAGGAAGGAATAGGAAGCAGAAAGCCCAGGAGAAGGCTGTGACAGCAGTCTGAGCAAAAAAGACCAAGTCTGACCAGAAGAAATGAACGGAGAATTATTACAATGAAAATCATTTGGCCTTGGGGAGTACATATCCAACATCATACTCTAATAGCCCCAGATTGGGACAATAGAGGAACTAACAACTCTAGTTCACTCTCAGAGTGTCTGTTCCCCATCACCACAGATATTGGTCCTATGGCTGCCTTTTTCATTTCCAGACCTCCAAGGCCAGACCTCCAAGCCTTCTGTCTCTCCTCTGTCCGCCTTTTTGTGTCCTTTGGATGGCGTCCACCCATGCCAGAGATGGAAAAGTGGCAAGCCCTGTGTAGTGAGGATTTCACCAGCTCAAGAGCTGCTGGATGGCTCAAAGGTGAGCATTGTGACTCCAAGACTTGTGAGGCCTTCCTGCACAATAGTAGGCAGCTTAGGCTGGTCTTGAGACAGGATATCTTCCTGTTCCCTGGATGTTATCCGTAGATTGTTCTATAGTGTATTCAAGCTTTTTACTCAGAGTTTCTGAGTTTTATCAACAATCTGTTATATGGAATACTCAGAAGTGTCATCTCTGGGGAGACAAGATGAGGCAGTAGTAAGAGTTAAATCCTAGTACTAGCTGCACTATCTGAACAAGACAATGGCTCAGAGCCTCAGTCCTCCTGTCCGGCCAATGAGTTTACCAAAGGCTTTCTCATGGGGCAACTGAGAGGAAGGAATGACAGCATATAAGGGAAAAGTGCTTCCAAAGTGCAAACCATTGAGCAGGTGGTTGTGATTGTTTCCATAAAAGTGAAGACTTGTGTAGATGAAGATGGGGGAGTCCCAGCCCTTCCTCCACTCCTGAGTGTAAAGTGAGTGGGTTGCGTGAGACCATCTCCAGGAGGAATGGGTCTGTGTTGGAAACCTCCAGTCTGGGTGATCCCTGGTACACTTTAACCAATGTATAACAATGAAGAGCACCTAAGTCTTTCCTACATTTCCTCACAACAGAGTTTGTGCAACCAATAAAATGGTAGCTTTCAGATTTTACAGTGCATATAAGTACTGAAGAACGTTATCCACTGAGTGACAATGAGCAATAAAGAGATTTTTTCTCATAGTTTTAAAAATCCAACTGTTTAAGTAGTCAAGAATCAGATCATTGACAAATTACCCTCAGCAACATGGATGGATCTCACAGTCTTGTTAAGCAAAAGAAGATGAATACAAGAGTACACATTGTATGGTTTTATTAACATAAAATACCAACAGGCAAAAGTAAGCAATGCTGTTAGAAATCAGGAGAGTGGTCACCCTGGAATTACCCAGTAATGAGTAGAAGATGTGAAGGAGAGTCTCTCTGGAGCTGACACTGTTCTTTTTCTTAACCTGAGTGCTGATTAATTCAGTATGTTTCATTGTGAACATATATAGAGCTATACACTTATAGCCATGTGGACTTTATGTATAGTATACTTCAATAAAGAGCTGTTGTGTGTGAAGTATATTCTTACCTACAACAAGAAAAAAATCTCTACCCATTATTTGCCATCTGAGTCAACACCAAGGTTTCCCAAATGTTGGTGCTGACATTTTTACCTATCTCTACTGATATCCGTTTGCCTGACCACTGACAAATCACAGCTCTGCATGCATTTTTTTTTTTAGATTTCAGTCACTGGTGGAAGAAAAAAAGTAACATAAATGTGAATCCTTCCAAGCAAGCAGAGGTTCATCTGAGAGTCCCCAAGTGCTGTTTAGAGCATGTCCAACACATACAATCTTGTGACTAGTGTTTGATTCCAAGATTCTTAGTGGATATTGCCACAGGCCTCTATCTGTGTCAAGCCTCCTCTGACCCATATTCAAAGAAATTACCACAACGAATGCTTCCAAAATGTGTTCATAATGTCCAGGTCATGTCCCAAGATCTGAGTAAGGCCCGTAGAAGACCTGCGCTCTGGCAAGTCTAAAAAGGAAAAAGGTAGAAGATTCAGGAACCAGGTTGAGACAGGGAAATGTTTACCTTGGTCAGACTGAAGCATGCTGCCCGGAGGGAAGAGAAACCATGGTTTATGAAGAGTTCGAGGCCTTGGCCAAAAAATTGACTCTGAGCATAAAGTCCTAGGGAAAGGACATAGCCAAACATAAGGGAGAAAACCTCAAAATCGGGAGTCAGGAGAATAGAAGAGAGAGGGGGAAATAAACAGAGTGCAGTGCAGACTGTGGAGGATGGTCAGGTCAGAACCAAGAGTCTGAAAACATGCGTAGGAAGACTTCTCTCTTAAGTGATGCCTCATGCAGCAGGAGGTAAATTAAAATGATAAAATTGAATAAGACAGGCCATTGAGAGACCATGTCATCTACACTAACAGTGTCATTCTGAAAATAAACACCCCAAACAAATCTTGTCCTCATGTTTCTGCTCTGTTTCTCTGAAACAAGTCCACCAAGTAATTATGGGTCACCAAGGATGAGTCTGGCTTTGTGGGATATGGAAAAATGAATCCCTGCCCTCAGTGAGTTTACAATTAGAAAAGAGCGCTCTGGGAAACATCGCAAATGCTACAGGATACAGGCAGAGGGTAATCACTGGGTATTGAGGTTAACAGCAGCTCCAAAAGTCTGGGGAACTTAAACGAGACCATGAACTGGGGGACTTGTAGCGATCCTACCCAGACAGGCCCAACACTAGCCAGAGAACATGAACATGAGCTGAAACTAGGATCTTACACCATAACATAGGTCTTCCAAAAACATTTGAATGAAATCTCAAAGTGAATTCACACGTTTTTGGAAGACAAAATCTCTTGGGTGATTTATCCAAGGGCAAAATCTAAAGTAAAAGACATTATAAACACCAGCACCTGGGAGAATCTTCAGAATATCATGCACCAAAATGGAATAAACTGGTTCAGTTGAATGGATGTCAGTACAAATATACCAGACATACAAATAGATGTAAGAAAAGTGTAACAATGGAATTCTGGGCCATCCAAGCTGGAAACTATCCTAGAGATCTTCTTACCCCTTCCCCAAATCACTTTTTGGAAAGCTTTCATTTTTCCAGGATTTTATTCATCCCAAGCAGTATGTTTGCCCAGAAGTTCAGCTCATCAGGTTTTCTTTGTTACAACTGAGGAATTTTTGTGTTTTGCCCCCAGGCAGTGAGTTAATACTATTAGTAAACATAATTACACAGAAGCATTTTGCTCTAAAATCTATTTATTGAAAGCAAGTTGATCTGAGTCCCCTTCCAAGGATAAATTGTGATGCCAGACACTCAAACTTCTTATACTGTCTTCATTGAATGCGATCATGACTTACAGTCCTGTTCGAGGTGGTACCCAGTCAGAGGGCACTGAGGTTTCTGTGCTAGACTCTGGAACTGAGATTATAGGGTTCCATAGTAAAACCTCCTATGGCAAGAGCATCTCCGGCACCTGGCTGGAGAATGAATAAACACAAGGGGAGTCAGGAAATGAGTTTTGAACTCAGAAAGATGTCATTATTCCAAGACACAGGGAAGACAGGTTCCAGGGGAAAAGATACTACTGTACACATCCAAAAATCCCTGTCACATATAAGTGTGATCTAACTTTGGCTCCAGATGTTGACCGAAAAAGATGCATGAAATGGGAGAAGGCCACAAACCCGGGGGAATCAAACATCTCAGGGCAGAGGTCTACAGATGTATCCAGAGAGCAGGTGTTGGATGATGTCTTCTTGCTGCAGAAGTTGAAGACTCTGCCCTCCTCTGCTCAGGTCATATTTGTCTGATAACGGCCAAGCCTTCAACTTGATTTGCTATGTTCATCCAAGCCCCCTGCTACCCATTCAGAGATGAGTAAGCCCTGGTCTTTATTACTCTCTGGATGTGTCAATTGGTCTGGGAATGCTGAAGACAGCCAAGATAGACCATTCTCCAAAGGAGCTTGCAGTGTGGTCAGGGAAAGAGGACATGAACGTGAAGAACCAGGCCATGATGCCAGGCTGTGGAGAAACATATGGTGTGTTGAAGTGTTGAGGAAAACCCATTAGATATGGCTGGCAGCATAATTATACCAATGCTGCCAATGCCAATGGCATATTTTTAAATGGTCATATAGCTCAGTAGCATAAGGAAATGTAACAGCCAAAGCAAAAGCATAAGGTTTGAAAGTAGAAAACCCTGGATCTAATTATGGCTCTGCTACCTTCTAAATATCTGACTTTGGGCAAATCACTTCATATCTCTGAGATCCAGTCTCATTGGTGAATTGGAGACAAAAAACCCTCATCTCCCAGATTCTGCTGAAGACTAAATTAGACAATGGACCTAAATTACCTGGCACTATTCCTGAGAAATATAAACACTCAACACGTGCTTATCTCTAGAATCCTATTTCTCAACAGATAGAGGAGATCTGAGCAAATTACCACTCTTCAGAAATAAAGCACGCTAAAAAGAGCAGCAGAATGAACATGTGACAAATCCCAGATTTGACCCAGGTAGTAGATCTACTGAATGATTCAATAACAATTCAAACTAAAGAGTTAAAATAATAATAATGTTTGCCCTGTGCCTTACTCTGTTTGGACTGTCATAACAAAATACCATAAATGAGGTGGATTATAAACAGAAATGTATTCCTCACAGTTCTGGGGGCTGGCAAATCCAAGATCAAAGTGCTGGCAGATTCAGCATCGGGTGAGGACTCACTTCCTGGTTCATAGATTATAGCTTTTAGTTGTGTCCTTACAAAGTGGAAGGGATAAGGGAGGTCTTTGGAGTCTCTTTTATAAGGGTAGTAATCCCATTCAAGAGGGCTCCACTTTCATGACCTCAATACATCCCAAAAGCCCCACCTTCAAAGACTATCATATTGGGTATTTAGAGTAACAAGAATCTGGGGGGACACCACCATTCAGTCTATAGCACTGTATTCCATCTGAAGTTTAGTAAGTACTAATGTGTTATTCACTAAACTTGAACTAAGCCAGAGTACACACTAAGCCAAATTAATGTTTTCTCTAGTGGCATTTCTAGAATCCAGGTTAATGGAGAAATGAACATCATGGCAGTGTGTCAGAGCCCAGGGAAGGATTCTTTGATCTTAACGCTGCTTCAAGTGCAAGAATCTCATTTTCTCCTATGTGTGAGGAGTTTAAGAATTTCACTCTCTGTCTCACCCCAGCAGGGAACTACCTAAACAATTCCCTTCTGAATGCAATCCTGGAAAGTCTCTTCTCTGAAGCTCAGATACTCAGTGGACTGTGGGGTTTCCTTGCTACACTGTCAGAGACTGCATTTACTCTCTAACAGTATCATTTTGAATGAATAATCAAGGGGTTTTCTTTGAAAAATAATCTACTGGTTAATAGTTTACCTCTTTTGCCTTGACTTAAACTACACCCATGATTAAGGTGACTGTATGCTTTATACCAGAGACCGGAACACTTCAGAGTGTGAAATAATCACTTACTTTAGCAGGGCCACAGCAAAAATTAATATCGTCAGCCTACCTAGTTTCTTTAAGACACCTCAGAAGCATTCTGAGACGATATCTAATCCTCTCTCCCCAATCTTTCTTAATGATTATGCCTATCCTAATTGGAGAGCCACGTTTTTAGCTATTTGCCTATATTGAGACTTTCCCAAATACTCAATTCAGCTTTCATATACCAGCTTCCTTTCTTTTGCAACTGTTAATGTAATTGAATTATGTATTCACAGTAAGTACAATGAGCATTAATACAACTGACGCTTGAAGAGCATCTAACTCAGAAGAAAGCAGCAGTTCATAGCTATAAGAGATCATTATAATACAAGTTAGTAAGTGGTCCAGAGGTGACAAGCAGTAGAGCATAATGGTTCAAACCAAGGGTGGTGGGTCTTTCAAGTCCCAGCTCTGCCACTTATTAGCTATATGAACTTGGGCAAGTACTTAACTCCATGTCTCAGTTTCCCTATCTATAAAATGGGGTTATAATATTATCTACCTCACGGAGTTGTTGTGAGTATTAAATGAGTTAATAGAAGTGTTTAGAATATGCCTAGAGCATAGCAAATACAATGTAAGTTGTTGCTATTATCATTATGATCACTCTTATTAAGAAGAAAATCGTTTTGATCTACTGAATTGATTCAGTGGAGTTTAGTTGAAAAAGCATTTACTATATGTGGTCAAAAAATGTCTACACTGTATAGAAATAAATTCACAGAAGGCAGCAAGGCTGCCTTGAATCCAGAGGTAAGATAATTATATCAGCACAGATGGGGAGAAGCCTGTTCTCTGTCAAATTACCTAGAAATGGAACTCTGTTGGGTCACTGGTTTAGGATCTATCAAAAAAGGGCACTTCAGACGAAGGGTTCAGCCTGCACTAAGGCAGGGTGACTCCAGAAATAATGCCATGTTCAGAAATGGTGAGAAAACTGTGAGAGATAAAGGGAACGAGGTCAGGAGTGACAGAGGTGAGGCAGGAAAGGTAAGTAGGAGTCAGGTCCATTTCCTGGAGAAAATGAGGACAGATGTGGGAGTCTCCAGAACGGCCCTGAGATTGGTGTGCAGGTGGTCTCCCACAGGTGGTCTCCTCAGCAAGGAGGAGCAGGCCACACATCCACCCAGCGTGGAAGTCAGAAAAGCTACCCCCACCTGAAATGCAAATAATGTATTTGAATCCAAATGTACAAGAACCGTTCTGGTCTCTGTGCAAGCTGTCCATCACATCTGGCTGTAAGCATGTTTACAGCAGGATGTAAACTGATGTTCAATTACCCACGGAACTTTATCATTAAAACAGAACTTTAAAATATGCATGTAGAATTTTTAAAAATAGCTTGCACTCACGAAACCAATTTTTAAAAGTCTGAAACAGGGCTTTGCCAGGTTTTCAAAGCCATCTGTTTTCAAAGCCTACCTTCCTTCTTGTTTACCGCAGTCTGTCTGCTGTTTTAACAACCTCCAGTGGGATTTCACACGCCTCATTATGCAAAATCACTGCTTATGCATTCACTCTGCCACTTGCCTAACTAATCTCAACTCATAACACCTTTCTGAGAAAGATCCCCAGTCTGGAGTTCTCCTACAGGGCTGCAGATCAAGAACAGTGGTAGAGAGTGTCGGAGCAAGACAAAACGCATTCTCTCGTGTATCACTGTTATGAGACAGGCTTGATCTGAGATCCTACTTGAGGTGAGAAACATAAAAAAAGCAATGATGATTATCATGTAAATTCAAAATCCCTGTATTCCCCAACAAAAAAGGAAGATCTTGCATAGGGTATGAGTTAGAAAGGCAAATTTAATTCCTTTCTCCCCCATTGCTTTCCTCCTATAAATTATCTATTCAAATATTTTTAATTTCCTCCCTCGAATAAAGCTTTGGACCTATCCTCTTTTGCTTCAGGACAACCAGGAGCCTGGGTTCAAATCCTAGCTCCCCGGGGATGACCTCCCAAGACAGGTAGAAAGATTAAGCGCCATTCAGTCATTGTCTAGATGGTGAACCTGGTAGATTGACACCAGCAACAGCACTGGTCATGGTAAAGGACCACCAGACCCAAGCCTGGATTTCCTAAGTTTTGATCAAAGTGTCCAAATCAATGATGTTCCTTTGAAAGACCAACCACTGAATGAGGCTCCCAAATCAGATGCATGGGGGAGGGGCAAAGTAATATGCAAATTACTTTGAAATTACCATGAAAGACATTGGCTCTTGGTCTAAGGCAGTGATTCTCGACTCTGGCTGCAGGTAAGTATCACCAAGCAAGCCAAAAAGGTACCATCACTCAAGCCCCAGGGCATCCCCTATATTCCCAGTCTAAGGTGAGGCCTGAGGGTCAATGTTTGTTTTCTTAGTAAAAACTTTTATATTGAAGATTAATATAATGCAATACAGCACACAAATCTTCAATGTACTACTCAATAAGAAATTTTAGAAAGTGAATATACCCATGAAAGCACCACCCAAAACAAGATACAGATCATCATTCCAAAAGCTTCCCTCCTATATTTTCTCAATCCTTAATCCCTAGCCCTAAGGTAAACACGATTCCAACTTCTACCACCCTAAAGCAAAACTACCTGCTGTCGAATCTTGCATACATGGAAACATACAGTGTATTTGATTTTTTTGTCTGACCTCTTGTGCTCAGCATATGTCTGTGACATTAATCCAAGTCATTGTGTGTAGCAAGGATTGCTACAGAGCATTGCGTTCTCGAACCCACAATTCATCCATTCTCCTGATGATGAATCTTTGGGTTGTTTCCTGTTTGGGGTTATCATAAATAATGTTGTTATGAACATCCTCGTGTATGTCGTTTGGTGCCCACGTAGACATATTTTTCTTGGAAAAAGAAGATCTATATCCAGGACTGGAATTGCTCAGTCATAGCTTATATATTGGTTTATCTTTAGTAGGGTGGAAACAGTTTTCCAAAGGAGCTGAACCAATTACTTTCCCACCAGCAGTGTATGGCAGTCTAGTTCTTCCACATCCTCATCAATAAATATCGGTGTGTAGTGGTGCCACATCTGGGGTTTGATTTGCGTTATCCATGGTATTGAACACTTTTGTGTATGCTTATGGCATTTGAATATCCTCATTTGTGACGTGCCTCTTTTGCCCGATTTTTAAATTGGAGTCTCAGAGTTTTAGTATAGATGTGTTGTTCTTTAAAGAATTGTGGTAAGAGTCCTTTGGGATCTATATGTGGCATATATCTTTTTCTGCTCTTTGGTTTGCCTTTCACTTCCTTAACTTATAACTCTCAATGAGCAGAACTTCTTAATATTTTAGTGAACGCCAATGTATACATCCTATTTTTTTTTTAAGTTGGAGTCTCACTCCTTCATCCAGGCTGGAGTGCAGTGGCATGCTCACAGCCACCCCAGTGTTGACCCACTGGGCTCAGGCAATCCCTCTGCCTCAGCCTTCCAAGTAGCCAGAACTACAGACGCGCACTACCACGCCTGGCTAATTTTTTATTTATTGTAGAGACAAGGTCTCACCAAGTTGCCCGGCTGGTCTTGGACCCATGGGTTCAGGCAATCTACTCGCCTCAGCCCCCCAAAGTGCTTGTATTACAGGCTGGCTCACCAAGCCCTTTCCATCCTATTCTTAAGGGAAAGTGCTTGGTGGGGTCCTATATAATTTTTCCTACCCCAAGGCCATAAAGATGCTCTATATTACCTTCCAGAAGTTATGTGATTTTTTTCCTTTCTTATTTAGGTGTATGATCCAACTGAGATTGATTTGGGAATATTGTGTGGGACATGAGTCAAGATCCATTTTTGTTTATAAAGATATCCAATTGACCTGGTTATTGGAAAGACCGACCTTTCCCTCACTTCATTATAGTGGCAATCGCTATTTCTTTAAACATTCATGCTGGGGGTAGCTGATTTTAATATGCTTCCAGGGCTGAGATTTACCAATCCAGATGAAAGAAAAATAATGAATCCTCAAGTGTAAAGCAGGACTACAAGGGAATGTAGACTTCTGAAATGGGAAACGCGTCAATATCTTTGAGGGTAGGTTTAGGGAAAATTGACACTTCGTGACTGAGTTGAGAAATCTAAAAATCCACAAAACAAAGCAGAGCTGGGCAGCTGTGGCAACACCTAAGAACAACTGAGCTTGGAGCTCAGTCTTTCTGGATTCTTTCTGGATTCCCTGACTCTTTCTGGATTCTTCTCAAAGAATCCATCAGACAATACCGATCATAGCACCAGGCCCTGGGGATGTTGGTGGTAAAGCAGGTAAGCACTCTTCTATGTCACCCAGGAACAACTAAGCAGCTTTACAGGAAGAGAATTGCATCCCAGCTCAGGAATCGTGTTTCTCCTAATGATTGGCTCTTAGGAGCTAAGGGAAGAAGCTCTCCTTTTCCAGGAGAGAAAACTAAGGGTGCGACAGGTTGAAGATTTTCCCAAAGTCACCGACAACCTTGTATAAGAGCCAAAGCCATAATGAGTCCCAGGGAAAACAAGTTCCCAAAATTGAGCATGTTTCTGAGCCTTCGGAATAAAACCTACACTCTCAGTGGAGCAACTTTTCCTTCCAAGCCTCACTCAGGAGACTTTAGTAATTAATTACTAGCTGCAAACTAGTAAATTGGAGCTAATTATCTGGACAGATCTAATTGCATCTAAAACTTTGTGGAAATTAAATAACACATGACTTTAAAGTGCACAAAGCCTTTAAGGACATTACTTAAGGGTGTCTAAACATGTCCAGCTGAAATTGTGTGCTTGCTGGGATGGTAAAGCTGAAGGATTATTCTACAACACTCCAGTACTTCATGGAACAACCTCCGCCCACCTCACTTGCCTCCCAACATCCCTGGAAGGAGGGATAAGGTCCCTGCCTCCTGCCTTTTATCTCATAGTCTGTCTGAGTCAAGCTCCAGGGGCTGGCATAGCCTGATGAGCTCTTCCCTGTTGCTTCTATCCTGGTTCTCCTTGAACATGACCTTGTTATGGAGCCAGATCCAGGGCCATTGTGTGTCACTCCAACAGAACCTCTATAGGAAGGGCAGCTACCTAAACAGCCTCAGGAATTCAGGGAGGACAGCTTCCAGGAGGAGATGTTGGATCTGGCATACGCCTGGGGAAGATAAGACGCTAGCCAGATAAAGGAGATAAGGGGTCCACATAGAGGAAACAGGATGTACAAAGGACTGAAGGCGAAAAGAGATGAGAATCTGCAGCTAATGCAGTGTGGCTGGAGAGTGATGGAGCTCCTGCAGTGTGGTTGGAGGGGAATGGAGCTGGGGGTGAGCCAGGAGCAGGGAGAACCCTGTGGGCCACCTAAAGACCTGGGACGTTCCCCCTGAAGAATATTCTTGCTGAAGGCATGCACTGAAGGAGGGCAAGTTTGGAGGGCTGCCCACTGGAGGAGACAGTTGTGTCATTCAAGAGGCTCTGAACTGAGTCAGGACACCTAGAGTCTTGTCCCCTATGGGCCAATCAGCCAGCTGTGTCTCTTCTACTTCTCAATTTCCTCATCAATAAAACGGGAACAAATATTTGTCTAGCCTCTCTCACGGGAAAAAAAAATGAGGGAAAATTGACATTTCATGGCTTTGTTGAGTTTTGAGAAATCTAAAGATTCACAAAACAAAGCAGACTGGCAGCAGGAGCAACACCCAAGAACAACTGAGCTTGGGGCCTGGCCTTGACTCATTCTGTTACTCTCAAAGCGCCCGCAAGAAAATGTCCACCGTGGTACCAGCTCCAGGCCCAGGAGACAATCAGTGGTAAAGCAAAAGCACACTCTCCAACCTCACCTGGGAACAGCGACTAAGATAAGATCCTCCATGCAGACCCAAAAGCCCTGGAGCACTACCCAGACAAATAAGGCTTTAAAACAGTTTGTATTTAAAGGCTAACTTGGAGTGCTTACTCTGCTTCGGACACTGAACATGTTGTATGTATTGGCTTCCTCAACCCAGTAGTGATACCACCTTCCACACCACACCCATGGGAGTCACCATGGCCACAACCAACAAGTCTACCCAAACAGATGCCCATCCCAGTAGAGAATGGAGAACACTGCATCAGCCTCACCTTCTGACCAGGTGTCGAGGTGATTCTATTGATGTGTCTCCCCAGATAATGAGGGAGTTCACACCTTCCCTTCTGCCCTCCTGCTCCCACCACACTGAATTGGCCCACACCAGAAAACTGGCTTCTGGGTCCCACCTCTGTCTAAGGTTCTGATTTGCCACTGAGGTTGTGGTTTACAAAAACACAGTGTGCTCGCCAGGCTGCAACATACTTCCAGCTCTGCCTGTCCCGTTTGTTGAGAAGGCTTTCAAACCAGTCATCAAACACCGGAAAAGAAGTAGCCAAGGATGACCTCTCCTCAATGGCCAAGACATACAGAAGTTAGTTCAGCCTATGTAGTGACAAGTGCCAAACTCAGACAGGGAGTGAGGCTGAGAGGTGAGGTGGCATCGCTGGTCTGAGTGGTGAGAGTTCTGGATTCGATAGCTGCCTGACTTTGAACAAGACTCTTAACGTGCCTGTGCTCCCATTTCCTGGCCTTCCAGAAGGACCTTTTTAGTTTAAAATTCCCTGGGCTCCGTTAATAGTTTAGTGGTATTCACCCAAGGAGAGCACAGATGCACAGCAGAGCCAAGAGAATCTCTGGGGTCCAGACTCATTTCTAATTACTCTTGTGAGGACAGACAGCAGCAGCTGTGCAGCCCCAGTGCTGGCAAAGTCAGGGTGATGCACAGTTGACACCCACTTCCTAACGGCAGTGAAGCCACTACCTGCATTCCAAAAACCAGCACCCATATCCAAAAGCCAGCACCATGTAAAGAGAAGGAACTCCGGCCTGGACCCCAGCATGCCTGGTTCTCCTGGGGCTGGCTTCATGATTTTGTCATGATTTGGGCACTTCCCCTCTGAGAAGTCAGTTTTTCAACTACAGACTTAAGGATTTGAACTCATTTTCTCTCTAGCCCCATCTGGCTCTAAACTGACACGAGTCAACGACACAATAAAAGATAATACTCATAACAACCGCTAACTCGGAGTGCTTACGCTGCTTCGGACACTGAACACATTGTATATATTGGCTTACTCGACCCAGTAGTGACCACAGAAGAGGGTGCCGTGTTTATACCGTTTGAGACACGAGGAAATGGGCACAGAACAATTAGCAGCCTGCCAAGGCCTCAGGGCAATGGGTGCTGGGCTCTGGTCATGAGCCTCGGCCCCCACCACACACTACCTTTGGTCACCACTCTCAAAGTTCTTTTTCCCTTAGGCTATCCAGGCATGTGGCTGCCTATATCCGGGCACCAGCAGACGATGAGGTTTATTTGAAAAAAAACACCAGCTACAAGTATAATGTGGTCCTGAAATTCAATCAGCTCCATAGAGAAACTTTAGATAGGGAAGAAGACATCCCTCCCAAAGAGACTGCTTGTGGTTAGCAAGAAGTTGGAAAGCTGGATTTCCAAGTCCCAGGCAGCCCTTGGGGACTATGAAAATAACTGGGGTGAACCAAATCCAATCAGAATATGAACGAGACCAAGAAGTGGAAGCTTGGCCGAGAGCAAGACCCGCCCCGAGTGGGTCTGGGAATGACTTGGGAGGAGGGGTACCTGGGAGGGGCCCTGCCTCAGCTGGTCAGTCCCTCCTTCCTGCCGCCACCACCACCAAGGAGCCCATGACAAGTTGCCACCGCGGCAGACACTGTGACTGCATCCGGCAGCCACAGCACCTGGAGAAGAGTCGTTGCAGCTGAATGAGCAGAGGGTGGGAATATTCCAAGATGGAGAGACTGGTTCTGCCTGCCAGGGCTGGAAAGGCTGCAGAGAGGAAGTGACTTCTGAGCTGATAATAGGATTTTACAAAGTGATAAAGAGTGTTTCAAACAGAACGAGGAAAAGGAGTTGCAAAGATGTAGACAGAGACATTCAGAGAAGATGGCCAGGGGAAGGAGCTGGCTCCCCGAGGCTGGAGCTGGGCCTGGGGTTGGCTCTTACATCGCAGGGGAGAGTGGGGGACAGTGAGACCTGGAACGCCACACGCAGGAGTGTGGACCCTTCTCCAGCCTTTAAAGGTCATAAGCAGGGGAAGCTTATTGACAGCAGCCACCTGGAGAGCAGAGAGCAGAGTGGAGGGTGATTAGGGCAGAAGTGGCTCGAGGCAGGGAGACCACTGGCCAGGATGGATGTGCAGAGGAGGCCACAGATCCAAGAAGGAACTCAGAGGGTGAGTTGTCAGGTCTCACCGCCGGTCACGCGGGTGTCAGGCAGGGGATGGAGGAGTTGGCTGCGGGTGTTTTTGATGCCAGCCCTGCACAGCGAGGCAGCCGCACTGTGGGTGCAGAGTAGCACGGCCAGCCTGGAGCTGAAATGCAAAGGGAGGCAGCTGCTCGCTTAGCTTCTCCTGTGGCTCACTGCTGCCACTCAAGGCAGCTCAAACTGGCACTCAAAGATCTGGTGACTGGCTACCTAGCAACCTACTTCTCATTACTGATCTGCACACATGCACACACACACACACACACACACGACACACACATGCCCATACACATGTGTTCACACGTACACTCACCCGTACACACACATGCATACACACACACACATGCCCATGCACATGCATTCACACGTACACTCACCTGTGCACACACATGCACACACACGCGCCCATGCGCATGCATTCACATGTACACTCACCCATGCACACACATGCATGCACATGCATACACACACACCCATGCACATGCACTCACCCGTGCACACACATGCATACACACACACATGCCCATGCACAGGCATTCACACGTACACTCACCTGCATACACACACAACCCTGCATACACACACATTCACATGCACACTCACCCACGGGCACTCACAGGCTGCTCCTCCGTCCGAGCAGACTCATGCCCTCTGACCTTCGCCTACACACAGCCTATCCCTCATCCTCCTGCAAGTCCATACCCTCCCTTAACTCGCCCCAGACTCCCCTTCTCTTAAAAGTCGTCCCATGACTGCACCATGCTAGCTGCTCCCCACTGGGGCTCTGTGATGTCTTTCTTCCATGTTCTCCTGCAGTGTGATTTTAGACAACTGTAGCATGAGTTATGAGGGGAGAGTGAATTGAAGGAACCAAGGAGGAGACTAAATACTGGCTAGAACAGGGAAGAGGGCAGGGGTGGAGGGGAGTGCCCTGAGGGGAAAAAATGGGGATTCTGTCCCATTCTCTTTGCTGGGGTTTGGATGCCAGACTGATAAGTGGGCTTTACAGAGCAGCCCAGACCCTGATCTCTGCACTCAGAGGGTGCACAGGCCAGCGGGAGAGATGGAAGGAGGCACTGAAGAGGGCAGGAGGGACTGTCAGAAGCTCCACAGCAGAGGAGGGTTGTACAGAAAGCGTCCAAGAACAGGAGAGAAGAACACAGAATCCCTGGAGCCCTCCCTTCCCACATGGTCAGGGGCCCAGTGCTTTGGGGCTCTCTCTAGCTCTGGGGCTCTCTGAGAAGCAGGCAGCTTAGCCCCAGGACAGCAGCCTCTAGGGAAGGGGTTGAGACTGCCACCCTAAGCTGCTTGAACTTTGGTTTCAGATGCCCAGAGCAGCATCAGTCACCTGAAAGGGGAGAGAGGTGGAGGTGCAGAATGCCACAGGCTCAGGAAGGAGATACTGAGGGCAACAGCAGCCTCAACAGAGGCAGAGGCAGTCAAGGGGGCAGAGAAGGAAGGAAACTACTGGTAGCCAAGGCAGAGCAACCACCTGGGAAGGCCACAGGCGGTAGAAGGAACTTGTGCCGAGGGGCCCAGGGTCTGTGATTAAGCAGATAGGCTTAAGGCAGCCAGGCTTGCCTTCTCGTGTCACAGGACTCAGGTGACCGAATTCCCAGAACGAATCCATTCTTCCTCCTGTGGTTCCTGCTGAGATCCCTGCTGTGCCAACCACCCAGCCAGCCTCCGCCTGGAAGAGCTGACAAGTACCATAATGCCCAGAGTCTCAAGAGGGATTCACGAAAGAGGTAACCACCCTGAAGAAGGTAAAGTTGTCAGTGTCGTTTTCAAAGATCAGCCAAAGATAAACAACTCTGCAGAGAATACCAGTACAGTCACAGAGCCGAAGGAGGAAATAGAAGTCAAAAGAACTCCAAAACGTCGAAGACGCTTGTGATGGCATCATGCTTGCAGACGGTAGTGACTTAAGGATGCCTTGTCAGATTGGTGATGTTTTCATCCGTCCTTCTCCAGAAGAAACACCATGACCAGTACAGTGACTCACACCGGTAATCCCAGTGCTTTGGAAGGCCAAGAGTATCACCTGAGGTCAGGAATTTGAGACTAACCTGAGCAACATAGCAAAACCCGTCTTTACAAAAAATAAAAAAAAAATTAGCCGTGTGTGGGACTATACGCTTGTAGTGCAAAATGCGACTAAGAGTAATCAGGTGGTCAGGATGGAAAGCAATAATGATGTTAAGAGCTTAGACGTATACCTAACCTGTGGCAGGTACTCCCTAAAGGTGACTACCGTTCCTCCTATATCCTGTTCCTGCTGCTGCTAAACTCAAGGTGAGATGTGAAGGAAAGAAGCTGAGACTGTCTTTTTTTTTTTTGAGTTGGAGTCTCACTCTGTCGCCCAGACTGGAGTGTAGTGGCT
>NW_007212995.1:128302-162884 GCF_000164805.1 Carlito syrichta
GGCGGGTCTCGAACCCGCGGGCTCAGGCAATCCACCCACTTCAGCCTCCCAAAGGCGCGAGATGACAGGCTGAGCCACCGAGCCCGGCTGAAGCTGAGACTTTCAAGCTATGCTTCCTTGGGTTCAAATTCTAACTCTGCCATTTGGAAAGCAACCTAGCCTCCAGAACCTCAGCTTCAACTGTAGTAAAATGAGGATAATAGTAGAGACATTGCAAAGCCAAGGTAAGGATTACATGCAAGGAACCTGACACCAGGCCCGGAACCCTTGCTGGGGAGAGTACGACTGTAGCTTGTCAGAGTGGGTTCCTCCCCATGTCAAGAACAGCATGGTCCTGAAGCCTAGGATTTCCTGTTGGTTGATTCCTTTGCCAGGGCTAAGCAGGTCGGACCAGGAACTCCTTCCATTCTGTCTTCAGAACAACCTAGAAACTGGCACAGCTTCTGCTATGAAGAGCTTGATCCAGTTCCTCTCCTTTACAGATTCTAGTAAAAGTATAACAATGAGGTACTGCTCGTGTTAACAATAACATTACTATGATCTGGAATTCCTCATGATTAATTTTTTTTTTTTTTAGTTGGAGTCTTACTCCATCGCCCAGGCTGGAGTGCAATGGCACGCTCACGGTCACCCCAGCATCGACCTGCTGGGCTCCAGTGATCCTTCCGCTTCAGCTTTCCAAGTAGCCGAAACAACAGGCGCATGCTACTATGTCCAGTTAATTTTTTGATTTCCTATAGAGACGAGGTCTCACTAAGTTGCCCAGGCTGGTCTTGAACCTGTGGGCTCAGGCAATCCACTCGCCTTGGCCTCCCAAAATGCTGGGATTACAGGCTGAGCCACCAAGCCCAGCCTGAATTTTTTTTTTTTTTTTGAATTGGAGTCTCACTCTGTCACCCAGACTGGAGTGCAGTGGCCGCTCCCGGCCACCGCAGCCTCAACCTGCTGGGCTCCGGGGATCCTTCTGCCTCAGCCTTCCATGTAGCCAGAATTACAGGCATGCACTACCACGCCTGACTGATTTTTTGATTTATTGTAAAGATGAGGTCTCGCTGCCCAGGCGGGTCTCGAACCCGCAGGTTCAGGCATTCCACTCACCTCAGCCTCCCAAAGGCGCGGGATTACAGGCTGAGCCACCGAGCCCGGCTAAGTGCCTCCTCTAAGAGACCAGAGACAAGATCAGCCCTTGCGATTTGCTGCCTGTGAAATCTGTCTTTTACAGCTACCATCTTTGGAGAACTTGCACCTGGTCTTGTGTGGGGCAGATTTGTTGCAAAATGACTGCTCTTTGCGACGTGACTTTGTAGCAACTCCCATCAAGAGGTGGAATCTATACTTCTACCCCCTGAATGACTTGCTTTGACCAATAGAATGTGGTAGAAAGGACGCTGTGCCAGTTTCAAAAACTGTACATGCTTCTGCTGCTCTTTGGGACCCTGCCATCACGAGTCAGCCTGAGCTAGCCTGCTGGTGGCTAAGAGACATGTGGTCCAATAACTCCAGCTGCCTGCCAGCCCACTGCCAGACATGCAAATGAAGCCATCCCAGACAGCCAACCCTCAGCCCAGCCGTGGGCTCAAAGCAAACACATGAACAAGCCCAGCCAAGATCAGCCAAGCCCCGCCCAAACTAGCAGGATTCTCAGCTGACACATGCACTGGTGCATGATGGTAAATGCTTCATTATCTTAGCTTCTGAGTTTGGGGTGCCTTGTGACCTAGTAGCAGTTAACCCATCTACAAAGCTAAGTCCCTTGAGTACCTTATCTCACTTTATCTTTGTAATAGACTTATGAACTAGGAATGTTTATCCCAATTGCACAGAAGAGGAAATTGGCAACTCACCTAAGTTGTCGCAGCTAGGAATTGGTAGAGCCAGGAATAAAAACTCAGATCTGCTTAACTCAACAGGCTGCACTTTCTACTCCAACAGTTTCTCTCTTTCCACCAGGTAAGAATAACAGATGATTCGTTAAAAAGGGGATTGGAGAGGCCCAACCAGGGTGATTGTCCTCGTGAGGGGACAGATCATACTATGTAGCTAATTTTCCTAGTGATAGTTAAAAAGACTCTTGGAATCCGGAAGCAGGTATTTTTTATCTTTCGATGTGACTTGCCTTTAAGAATCTCAGTCCACGTCCAAAAAGCTGTAGCTTTGACCTTCCCTTGCTTGTTAATTAGGGTATTGCAGGAGAAATAGAGAAACCATGTGGATGGGCAGAAGGGGAGTTTTCAAAAATAAGTACGCCTTAGGACCACTCGACTGAAAAATTTTACTAATTCATTAATTAAGATATACAGCACGAGAATTCCAGGGAAAAGAACAAATACCATCTGTACTGTGGAGGGGCCAAATTTTTCTTTTAGCCTCTAAGACCCAGTAATGAGCACATGCTCTGAATTATTCTCCAAGTTAACCACTTCGTGGAAGGAGAGCAGTACTGGCAATCCAATTAGGTGTCAGACAGTGCTCAGAAAGCGGCATCTGTGAGTCTTGCCAGTGATCTTCTCAGGCCTTCAGCAGAGGCAGGTTACAGTTCAACACATGAAACCTCCTTGGGAGCCGGGCTCGGTGGCTCAACCTGTAATCCCGAGCTTTGGGAGGCTGAGGTGAGTGGATTGCCTGAGCCCATGGGTTTGAGACCCGCCCGGGCAACTTGGCAAGACCTCATCTCTACAATAAATCAAAAATTAGCCGGGCGTGGTAGCGCTGGCCTGTAGTTCCAGCTACTTGGAAGGCTGAGACAGAAGGATCGCTGGAGCCCAGCAGGTTGAGGCTGTGGTGGCCTGGAGCGTGCCACTGCCCTCCAGCCTGGGCGACAGAGTGAGACTCCAATTCATTAAAAAAAAGAAAAGAAAAGAAACCTCCTTGAGACCCTGTCCTGGGAAGAAATGGGCAGCTTTACAGGGTAGTGAACCCTCCAGCACCAGGAGTATGCAAGCAGAGCCAGAGTCTGGCTGGAGGAATTGCTGTTTTCTATAGGAGGTTGGATTCTGAACTAAATGATAATTCAAGCTTTTTCCAATCCTGAGATCCAATTTAATGAATTTGAAAGGTGAACCCTCTCCCCACAGATAATTGTTTATTGGACTAGGCAATTAGAATATCAGTGTACACACGGTCTCAGATACTGGACCTCTTCTGCAGCCAGAGCAGTGTGCCGGTATCAGACACCATAAGATGACTTTCCAGGAGGACGCTGGGTTCAATGAATCGTTAAAATTGGAAGTATTTTCTTACTTGGCTTTAAATTCCCAGGGGTTTTTTTTCTAATTTTAGATTCAAGGGGATGCGCATGCATATTTGTTACATGAACATATCGTGTCGTGGTGGGGATTGTGTCTCAGGTGCCCCACTCCCCAGAGAATGAACAATGTGCCCCGTAGGTATTTCTAAACCTTGAATACCCCCCCCGCCCGGCCCCCAGCAAGAGGCATTTCCAAAGTCAATTGTGAATGATGATGTTATTTTGGCCTCAATTGGGCTGGCAGTTCGGGTGACCATGAGGCATCAGGCAAGAAACCTCTTTTGACACCTTACAAAATGTTTAGATTAATCAAATTTTAAGGCTGGCTTCTGCGTGAGGAGGGTGCAGCTTGCAGGAGGGGCGGGAATATTTTGCCGTATCTGGGTTGATGGTGGAGGGTAATACATTTGCTGTTCTAGCAGTTACGAACATTGAGTCAGACAAGTGTTGCATCGGGATGTTTAATTGGCTAAAAAAATACTCTAATTAGATTTTTAATAGATGGCTTCTGACAGCTGAAACAACAAAGATGATTGATTTTTTTTCTCATGGAATCTTTGGAGGGAAAAAAAATCTCTCACTTTCAAATTTGTTTAGAAGCCATTTCTCCAAAGCCCCTTCAGTTAACATTTGGGCTACAGCGAGCCTCTCGTGTGTAGAGTGTGTTTCAAATATTAATGGGGTTTTAAATCTGTGTTCTTTCTCAACTCAACCTTTTGCACTCAAAATTCATGAGTGTATATTGATTTAGGCAGCCTTCCCAGGACCCTTGTACCACTGGGCTCTTTTGTTCAATGTTAATATGCCCCAACTTATCAATTATTAACTTGCTAAGTGAAAGCAATATAAATCTAGCATTCTGAGCAAAAAGAACTGCTCTTTTCACCCCCTAAAAATACGGTGGCAGCAGAGGCTGGTGACTTAGCCAATCTAATGCTTGATTTAGTGGGTGACAATGCCTGTAGGCCCCATCGTGTTCTCTTCTGTTAAAGGTACAAATGCAAGAACACCAGGGTAAACTGAAATTAGCAAAGATACATCGGCCAAAACAGGTTTTTCACATCCTCCTTTGAAGAGAAGGAAAGATAAGAAAGTATTATTAGTATCAGGATTTAATGCAAAGGGAAATGTCGGGGATTATCTTTAAACGGAGGTCTCTGTCTCATCTTTATCATGGTTTATCTCTGCTCCCCTAACGTGACCATGGGCCATGTTGATGCTAGTGACCTAGCAACAGCTCATTCGGGACCCACCTCCAGCCCTCAGAACCCCTGCAAGGTAAGTGGAGGTACATTTTGCAGATGAAGAAGATGAAATATAAAGAAGGAGCATTGTTGGCTGAAAATCACACCACCCAGAAGGTGGAGTATGAATTTGAACCCAGTTTGATTTACTCAGAATACATGGATTTAATTACCTTGAAATGCTACCCTTCAGTTTCATCAAGGTCACACAACTAGTGGGGGTTGAAACAGGATTTATATGGGGGGATTCCATAGCCCAAAACCCCCTCTTAATATGCTTCTAGCTTTGATATCCCAGAGATGCCTCTAAGACTCTTCCATGTTCTCAATCAGCAAAGTAATATTCAGTAATGGTTCAGAGACCTCTCCGTTTTCTTGTCTATACAATGGGATAGTACTACAAGCTTTACATGACAGTTACAAGGATTAAACCAGACTATGGTGCTTATGTAAATTCCCAAACATGCCCGAGACGCTCCATAGAAGCCAGTTCCATTTCCCTTCTGTCTTGACTGTTTCCCCCTTCTTAACCTTGGTAGGAAAGGGAACTTTGGTATGTTGGCATATTCACAGCATGAACTGGAATTACGAAGAGTTTCTGGCTAATTAACTTTCAGTTAATCAGTTAATTCAATTAACCACAACACCCATTCCCCTGAGCAGTTAGTTAATTGAAGTTTTATTATATACAAAGCAATACAGAGTGACATCCAGGAGCATTACTTATACAAGAAATGAAAGCAATAAAGGAACTTCATGTAAGAAATGGCAGCTCACATCATCTTTGAGTCAGCCTGACCCTTAGCCATCCCTTCCCTCTTCTGTCCCTTCCCTTTCCTTCCCTGGGAATGTCACTCCCCCCCCCCTTTGCTAGCTTACTGGATCCTTTGCCTCAACTCACACAGATGTAGTAGTTGACAGCAACACAGCCCCGTCCCTTCCAGCATTGGCTGTTACTGGATCTTCACCCCAAATCCCACCCCCAGAGCACCCACCACCACCTTCCATGGCTTTATTCACGTGCTGCAGGGCAACACAGGAGGTGACACTATTCTTAACTCATTCCTCTGCATCTCCTTGACTTACCCATCCTTGCTCTTCCATGTTTCTTTCCTTCCAAAAACTCCTCTCTCTTTAGAAATCTCTTTGAAAAGGCAGGATGCATCTCTTTTATGTGGTTATAAAGAAATACCTGAGGCTGGGGAATTTATAAAGAAAAAAGGTTTGTTTGGCTCACAGTACTGCAGGGTGCTGGCATCTGCTCGGCTTCTAGTAAGGCCTCAGGAAGCTTGGACTCATGGCAGAAGGCAAGGGGAGCTAGCAAGTCTCATGGCAAGAGTGGGAGCAGGGGAGAGAAAACGAGGTGCTGGGCTCCTTCAAACAACCATTAAATGAACCCATAGAGCGAGAATTCATACTATGAGGATGGCACCTATCCATTCATGTGGGATGTGCCCATGAGCCAAACAGCTCCTACTGGATTCCCCCTCTAACACTGGGGTTTGCAATTCAACATGAGATTTGGAGGGATCAAATATCCAACCTAGGTTATCATCCAACCTAAAGAGCCCTGACATTGACCCATCGTTCATTCAATTTTGCCCAGAGTTGTCTTAATGCATAACTATAGTCTCAGCATAATTCATATTCCCAGTCCCCTTTACTCCCAAACGGCTCCAGTTTGAATGGTCACCCAATGGTCATGCTCCTCCAAGTTCACCTTGTCATATGGATAAACTATGGCTAACTTCTCCTACAGTGTGGTATGATGAAGAGACCTTGGGTTTCATCAGCTCCGCAGGTCGAGATTCAAATCTGGCTTTGTCCTGTGTTCTTGTGAAAGTCCCCTACCCCTTCTCAGTTTCAGTTTTTCTACTCATGAAATGTGTGCGTCCCTCTTACTGGAAAGATTGAACAAGATAATGTGTATTCATCTATGCTATCACTTTAAAATACTGGCAAAAACAGAATAGGCTATCTCTACAAAATTGTGGAGGAAATTAGTATTAACTTTAAAGAGTGATATACACAAAAATCTTTAAACAGCAGTTATTTTTAAATAGTCTTCTAATTCTAATATTTCTTTTTGAGAAACTCAAATGTTTTTATGTGTTTTTATCTTACCAGTGAGGACATTTAACAAGAGTAAATCAGAACCGGGGAATTAGCGTGACCTATGTAAGGTAATTGAGGTTGTGAACAAAAGAACTTAATGAGAAATGTGATGTTCTTAGCCCTGAGGCCATTATTTCTTAATTATTGCTTGTTCATCAGAATAAAAAACAGGTGTCAAAGCTAAAAAAAAAAAAAAAAAAAAAGATGGTGTCTATAAAGCACTTAGCAGGGAGTAAGTCCTCAATCAATGTTGCTTTATTTCCCTCTCTTTCCTTTCGGACCTCCTATTTAGAGAATTTTCTTTGTTCTTTAAAGTTACCTTTTCTATCTGTACTCAAAACCACATCTATTTTGATCCCGTTTTGATCTATACTCCCTCAATTATTTCCCTTTTCAACATCTTTATTTCCTTCCTTCCAACGAGTGCCCCTTTCTGCTTTCAAATATGATCAATTCTCTCCACTTTCAAGGTAAGTCACGTTAATTAGGACTCACCTACTAGGACAAGTGAAGCCAAAGAGCCTTTCATATACAGTCAGGCATCACTCAACTCCAGCGATACATTCTGAGAAATGTATGGTTAGATGATCTCATCATGGCGTGACCATCATAGAGTGTATCTACACAAATTTACATGACAGAGCTTACAACACGCCTAGGCTCTATGGTGTAGCCTATTGCTCTTAGGCTCCAAGCCTATATAGCAAGTAACTATGCTAAATGCAATTGTTATGCAATGACAAGTATTTGTGCATCTGAACATAGAAAAAGTACAGTAAAAATACAGTATAAAAATTTTTTAAGGGTGCACTGTATAGGTACACTTACCATGAATGGAGCTTGCTGGACTGGAAGTTTCACTGGGAGTGTCAGTGAGTAAGTGGTGAATAAAAGCATAGGCCATTACTGTACACTACTATAGACTTTACAAACACTGCACTCTTAAGTTACACCTACATTTATTTTAAAACTTTTTCTTTCTTCAATAATACCTTAGTCCTAGCTTATTATAACTTCTTTACTTTATAAGCTTTCATTTCTTTTACTTTTGACTCTTTTTGTAATAACACTTACCATAAAACCCAAACATATTATGCAGCTATGCAAAAAAAATTTCTTTCTTTATATCCTAATTCTATTACAAGCTTTTTTTCTTGAAACTTTAAAATTTTTTTCTTTTTAAATTTTTGTTAAAAGCTAAGATACAGGCTGAGCTCAGTGGCTCAGCCTGTAATCCCAGCACTTTCGGAGTCCTAGGCTAGTGGATTGCCTGAGCCCGTGGATTCAAGACCAGCCCAGGTAACTTGGCAAGACCTTGTCTCTACAATAAAACAAAAATTGGCTGGGCATGGTAGTGCATGCCTGTAGTTCCAAGTACTTGGAAGGCTGAGGCAGAAGGATCACCGGAGCCCAGCAGGTTGACACTGGGGTGGCCAGGAGCGTGCCACTGCACTCTAGCCTGGGCGACGGAGTGAGACTCCAACTCAAAAAAAAAAAGCTAAGACACAAAGGCACACATTAGCCTAAGCCTACACAGGGTCAGGGTCATCAATTTCACCATCTTCCACCTCCACATCTTGTCCCACTGGAAGATCTTCAATGACACATGTGGATCTGTCATCTCCTATGATGACAATAACTTCTTCTGGAATATTTCCTGAAGGACCAGCCTGAAGCTGTTTTACAGTCAACTTAAAGGAGTGCACTCCAAAACAAAGATAAAAAGTATAGTGTAGTAGATACAGAAATTAGCAACATAGCCATTCGTTATCAAGTATTAAATGCTGTTCATAATTGCATATGCTATACTTTCATACGACTAGCAGTGCGGTAGGCTTGTTTACACCACCAGCATCACCACAAACACGTGAGAAATGTGAAGCACTATGAAACTGTGACAACTACAATGTCACTTGGCAAGAGGAATTTTTCAATTCCATTACAATCTCATGGGACCACCCCCATATATACAGTACATTGTTGACCGAAGTATCATTATACAGCCCAGGGCTATACGTTATCTCACAAAGCCTTCTGGAAATTTGTCTTTCCCTTGACTCTGTCCCACTTCTGGCTCTCAGTCACTCACCTTCCTTCACTCATTATAAAATACTTCAAATATGTTGTCTATTTCTTTACCTTTACTTTCCACTCACTTCTGAGCTCCCTGTCACATGCCTTCTAGACAAACACTCTTTTGAAATGCTCTCTTAGAGGTCACGAAGAATACCCTGCAAATTTCAAATGGCTTCATCAGTTTTCAACTTATTAAGTCCCTACAGCATTTCACATTTTGACCATTGCTTGTTCTTGAAAATGGGCATGTTATTCAATGAGTGGAAATGTTACTTAACTTACCTAATGCTCAAATTTTCTCGGGAGGAAAAAAAGGAAGGGAGTTCCTTCTTCTTATAAAAGGGTGGGGGAGAAATGGTTGGAGGATCCAGTAAGGTGGTAAAAGACTTAACCCGGTGTGAAGTGCATGACAAACGCCCCACATGACCTATCATTATTGTTAAGGAGAATAACAGGAAAGGCCTCAGATGCCTGCAGATGGGCATATGCAATCCTCATTTTCAAAGACTGGAAAGCAGATTCTCCAAGATCTAGAAAAACCCAAGGAAAAATGGTAGGAAATAATTTTGTTGAAATAGTGATTTGTGGGAACTTAGAAAAAGAAACAGCGACCCCAGGGAACAAGCAGAGGCCCCTTAAAGACAAACCACATCAGATTTACTCATTTCCCCTCTAACTACATCTTCAGACCTGCTAATGGGGAAAATGCTAGGTGTCTTCATTGGAGGAAGGCAATGGACAATGGCTCTTATAATTTTATTGTCAATGAGTTGGTCAAGAGCAGGTCTTCCACAAAGCTTTTAACTATCTAGTGTTTGCATCAGTGAACTCTGCATTAGTGAACTCTACATCCACATTCATGAATGACCCAAGGGAGAGAGATGCATAATGACACAAATAGACTGCAGCTAGAAAAGTCTGAAGAGACTGGAAATATAAATAAATCATACCATGGTACCACTGAGTAGGAATAAATGTTAACTCCACATTTGATTTCAAAACTTACTTGACAAATGCATAGTGCCTATGACACAGCACAGAAGCCATGTATGAAAAGCCTTGGGTCATAGCTGTAAAGACCAGCCAGGGCCATCTTTTTCAACAAACAGGGAGAGCCTACCTGAATATAAAGCTCACCCAGAGGAAGCAGAAAGGTGGAGACAAGAGAAAGATCCTTGGGACTAGCCATGGATTCAGAGAGAGTCCCGCTGTGCCCAAAGCAAACATAGTCCCTGGCCAGTTAAGTAAACCAACACCTTTCTTTTCTTTATTTTTTTTCCAACCGTTATGAGTGAGTCTCTGAAGCTTGCCACCAGAAGAACACTGACTAAAGTAACAGGTAATATTTATTGAGAGATTTTTTGTTGTTGTTCCTGTGCTATGTGTCAGCAAAGCTATCCATCTTGTCTAATCCATGCAAACACACGATGCTATAGGTGCTATGATTACCTGCATTCAGCAGGAGATAAAACCAAAGATTCAAGAGGTGAAAGAACCTCATTCTAGTAGGTAATTATCTGGTTCCAAACCTGGATTATAGACCCCCAAAGAGTAGTTCTCAAAGTGTGGTTTCCAGAGCAGCAGCAACATGTTGGGAACTTGTTAGAAATGCAAACGCTTGGGCTCTATCCAAACCTGATCCCTCAGCTTCTGAGTTCATGATTTAACAAGACTTTCAAGTGAAGGTGAGGTACTCAAGATGAGAACATTTGCTTTCTGAGTGCCTGAATCACTCTGCTGTACCTAGGACAGGGCACATTGGGAGAGTGTGGGCATTTGGAGTCACTGCTCTGACCACACTCAGAATCTTAAGCACAATTCACCTGAAGCAACAAAGTGACCCTCAATGATTAAAGGTTTGGGAAATATCATCAGACTAGCCTGGCATCCAGAGCCACCAGACGAGAGCAGATACAACCAAATTCCCAAAGAATGCCTTTCATCTCAGCTGCTAAAATTCCTATGCTCTGTGACCTTATGGGTCAGTCATTCTTAGCCTAGTCTGCACACCGAAATTTCCTGGGGAAATTTTTAAAAATTTAAAGTATTGATGCCTTGGGACCACTGCCAGAAATTTGGGGTAAATTGATCTGGGGTGAGGTATGGCATAAGAGTTTTTGTTTTTTAAGTCCTCCAGAATATTCTAATGCATTCATTTCTGACGTGTTCAAGCTGGAGAACTACCAGTCTGGAGATGTACCCGGCCATTTCTTCTACGTAGCTCTCTGTGGCCAGCTGCTTAGGCCTGTCCCCTTCACAGTCGCTATCTAAAGGCCCTTCTCCATGTCACCATCTCCTCCAGCCCTATCTTACCTGCCTGGTATTAGCCCACATGAGAAAGACAATATGCTCACTCCCATTAGTTTCAGGAGCGCTCTGACTATACTTCATGACCCAGGAGAGGAGAGGCAGGCACCACACCCACCCAAAAGGTCTGCCCAACTCATTTGAACAGGCTAGGTTGAGAAGCACTGATAGTGTTCAAGAACGTTTATTTAGAAGTCAAATGTCCTGGGTTCAAATTCCAGCTCTTTCAACCTGCCAGCTTTGTAATCTTGGTCAACTGAGTCTTTCTGAGTCTTAGTTCTTTATCTACAAAATGGGAATCTATTAGTTTTCTATTGCTGTGTGTAACAAATCACCACACACTTTGCTGCTTAAGACCACACCCATTCATAGGCTCACAGCTCAGTAGATCTGAAGTCCCTGAAATCCAGACATCGGGGCTGGCCTCTCTGCCTGGGGTCTCACAAAGCCAAAGTCAAGGGGTTGGCAGCTGCATTGTCATCAGTAGTTCTGGCCTTCTTCCAAGCTCATTTAGATAGTTGGAAAATTTAGTTCCTTGCCACTCTAGGATTGAGGTCCCTGTCTTCCTCCCAGATCCCAGCCAGGTCGCTTCCACCTGCTAAAGGATGCTCTCAGATTCTTGCCATGTGGCCCCTCCATCTTCAAAGCCAGCAGGAGAATTTTGTTCACTTGAGCTTCCTCTCACACTTTGCATCTATGAGTTCCTCTGTCTGTGACATCTAGACCCACATTTCTACTTTTAAAAAAATGCTCATGTGAATAGGTAAGACCCACCCTGATAATCTCCCTTTCTTAACGTCTACTATGCCACATAATTTATCTAATCACAAGATAAAATCCATCATATTCACAGTCCCAGGGATTATGCAGGGTATGTATACAAGGGAGCAGGAATCGTGGGGCCATCTTAGAATTCTGTCTACACCAGGGGATAACACTGAGCTCACAGGATTGTTGTGAGAAATTAGATACTACAAACTGAGCCCTGAGCACAATGCCTCGTACATGGCAGCCCTGCTTTTCTTGGAAGCCCCTTGTAAATCTAAGATGTTCTGATCCCCAGAGTTCTCCTTCAGAGACAGCCTTTGTGGACCTCCCACAACTGAAATCCTCACATCGGAGGTCAGTCCTTCACCCGCCACCCTCTATCCTGCCCTATTATATGGGAGTTGCACCAGTGTGCTCAGGAAACACCAAGGGATGGGACACCCACTTCAGAAGACCAGGAGAATGTTTCTGCTTGAAATAGAAATTCCGGCTGGTCTCATCTGAAATCAGCACAATGCTCATTGCACGGTTCATGTTGATAGACCAGTATCTTCCCCTGATGCCTTCAGAAGCACAATGTGAATACTAGAGCTGTCAGTGTTAATAACACACTACAATCCTGTTCTTCTTCTTTTTATTTTTTAAAAAAAAGTCTTCTAAAGGCAGATAAAAGAAGCTAATTGAAACCATCACATGCAATCTTCTCTAAATAGCAGCTACCACATCAATATTTAGTAAAGAAATTCTGTTTTGTTTTACTCCCCTCCCCCTAAATTATTTACAGGAAAACATCAAAATGCCTGCTAGCTACAGCTTGGTGAAGTTTAAAAAAAAAACCTTGGACTGGAAATCCAGGAACCTAGATGTTATTTCTTGCTCCAAAGTCAACTCTCAAAGTGACCTCAAACAGGTCTCTTGCTCTTTGGGCTTCACGTTCTTCCTCTGTGGATAGAGCAGTGGGGATAAATGACCCCTGAGGTTCTTTTAAGCTCAAGAATAATCCAGGAAATAATCCAGCAAGAATTCCCAGCTGTAGTGCCACACAGTGAGCAGTCGTCCTATGACCGTTTCTTTCTAGCTGTGTGATTTCTTTCCAGGTGTGTGAAGTCTCCCTAGCTGGACTCTGGGCTCCTAGAAGTCTCTGGCTGTTTTGTTCTTCATTCATTTCCTCTTCAGATATGTACCGTATGCCAACTCCAGGCCACGTATTGTGCTAGATCTAGAGATGACGGAGATGAACCAAGCAGCCTCCTCCCACAAGGACATCCCGTCCAGTAAAAATCGGGTATGTGAATGTGTGATTTGGAAGACAGCACTGAGCACGGAGCTTAGGGAGAAGATGTGTAGGGCAGTAAAGAAAGGAGATGATACCGGGTCTTGAGGGAAGGTGACAAAAGTGCAGAGGGCAGAAGAGGACATTCAGGGCTGTCGGTTCTGGGAAACCGCAAAGAATTTGAGATGGTTGAAGGACAGCGCTTCAGGGAGTTGGGAGGATGGGGGATGACAAAGAGGTCGGCAAAAGCCAGGTCTGGAGAGTTTTGTGTGACAAGCTCAGGGTCTTGGGTTGAGTCCTGCAGACACTGGGGAGCCCTTATAAGGACTTTAAATGGAGGAGTAACCAGAGAAGATTGATATTTGAGAAAAATTAATCTGTCAGTCTACCCCCTCATTCCAGGACTCCAGAGAGCACCTTTCACATCCTGAAACTTTAGATCAGGGATGCCTCCAAAACTTCACGGCACATAATGGGAACAGCGGCCTTGGGGTTGGGGACTCAGGGAGGTCTGCAGACAGCAGTGACGAGCATGACCTAGAGGTGGCAGGACCGAAGCGGAGAGAAACTGAGGGCTATTCCACAGCCTGGGAGAGACAGAATGAATTCAGAATCAAAACAACAGGGGTAGCCGGCTACTTCTATTTGGAACCCAGAGTTGCCAAGCTCAGGTCTGAACAAAATAAGTATCATTGGGTTGGAGAACCAAATGGCTTCAAAGCAGGACAGCCATCCCCCAGGTCACACATGTAGCAGCAAAGAGAGGCTGGCTAAGTAGTCAGAAATGCAGTCTGCTCTCCTTCTCCTTTCTCTGCAGACACTGTGAGTCCCCTGTACCCCTACGAAGGACCTTCTGAACATGTTTAGAAACCCTCATGGGGCCCACAACCCCAGACCACTCAGACTGGAAAACAGATCTCCCTCCTGGTGCAGCATTTTCTTCTCCTACTAAGCCATCAGCAGCAGGAGTTGCACACGGGAAGCTGAGATGAAGGTAGTGAGCCCTTAGATCCAGCTGAGAGAGGGAACCTTCCAGTCCCTGCCCAGCATCCTCACCTAGAGTCTACGGACCCAGCAGCTCCCACACATCGAAAGCCCTTGATTTGGATGGAGAAAGAGCCAGAGCCAAAGGCCTGAACTGGACCACAAATAAGAACTAGGCATCCCTGGAAGTACACTTACTCTCAAAGAAGGTAAACCACGAGAGCTGTTAGAGCCCTCGCAGGATGGTGTGACAACATTACAAAAAAAATCAATCAGGAAACCAGCCAATCTGGAAAGTCTCAGCTTTAAAGATCTCTCAAATGCATGGCATTGACCCAGCACTACACGGTAATTGAAAGGATGCCCATGAAGCAGATCACCATAAAGCAACAACCCTGCTCTCCTGGTAATTATGTGATCAAATTATGAAGGCCTCTGAGCCAACACATTTCAGCTTTTATGACACAGTCAAGGACCTGTTGCTAGCTACTGGAAGGAGGAAGAAAGCGACCCTGGGCCAGGGTCTCCTGGCTACCATCTGAAAGGGATGTTCTCCCTTTTCCATGTTCCCTTTGAATTAGCAGGGACAGACAATTCTCTTCAACATGTATAACACCGGCATTCATTAGATTTATACTCACTTGTTTTGCTCCAGAGATGAAACTTTGCGGGAGAAAACTCCAAGTGATAGGTTCATGTTCATGTATTCAACATTTATGATATGGAAGGTGTCCTGTCCTGGGATGATTTCTTCCATGCTCATGGATATGTTCAGATCTCCAAAATCTGGCACCACAGACTGAGATCACATTTCCATGAATGCACTAATAGTGAGGAAGAGCCCTTTCTGCCCATGCAGGGTCTTAGGAGGCCTTTGTGAGCACCCTGAGTGTTTTCGAGAGGACCAGGATTATGGAGGGAGTCTGCTCTGCTTTCTGGACATGAATGTCTGCTTCAGCCCTCTTCTGCTGACTCTACTGAAGTCCTCCTTGAGAAGGCCCTATAGTACCAGCTTCAGTCTTTCCAAGACTAGGTTCCAGGAGGAACAATTGCTCCAACAACTGTGACCCTCACTTTGTCACCTGAACCCTGAAGCAGCAAAGCTCACCCAGAGTCTCACATAGTCCTTCATGAAAGCTGTCTTCAACTTCCAGGTAGAACCTCCATCATCCCATGGATAGCCATGGATTGAGTCTCTCCTACTCATCCTTCTTTACCTCATATCTACGCCCAAAAGTTCCTATCTCTTCTCACGAGGAAACAAGGTTATCTAAGTATAAATGTGGCTCAAACCCACTTAAAAATGCAACCGTTCTCTAAAGAACAGAGTTAGAGCAGGTCCCCCTCCACCTATGGCAGACAGCCCTTTTCAAATCAAACAGAGCAGTTGAGGTCCAAGAAGCCACACTGCCTCCAAGCATCTCCACACCCAAAGAGGGTGTCTGCTGCATCTATTCCTAACCCAAGGCAACATGTTGAAAAAAGAATCATTTAGTCCTAAAACATTACCCAAGACAGCTTTGGAAAAATAAAGTATTAAGTCAACATCCTTCCAATTTTGACATATATCTCTGTAACTCTCAGACGTGCACATTTCCCCCCAGTGTTAGTTTTAGTCTTAAGCTTCACTTAGTGGCAAGATGCCAGCCAAAGTTCCATGGCCATTTCCTCTTAGTGTCAAGTCTGGGGATAAGAGTGTGCCTCCACTCGTATCTCGTTATCTCTGACTGGATCCCAGGACTTTCCATGTGCCAACCACTATGGCCAGGGCAATGCAGTACAGGTCACATGCCTGTACTGAAATGAGTGCGGAGTCAATTGCACCTGAAGCACATGGGCTGAGAGTGATGGGGTGAATTATTTTTCTAGTGGAAAAATAGGGTATTGTTACCTGGAAAAGGTGAACAGGGGCTGGACAAGGATGAAAACAAATCAAAAACAGATGTCTGCTATAGCTGCTTTATTGCTTTCCATTTCTAACTTTCACTTTCTCCACTCTATCCTCTTCCAGAGCTCACAAACTATGGCCCTTGGGCCAAATCCAGCCTGATTTTACAAATAAAGTTTTATTGGAACATAGCCATGCCCACTGCATTTATATATGGCCTATGGCTTTTTTACATGTCATAACGGCATAACAGAGACAGCAACCCTGCAAAGATGAAAATATTTACAATCTGACCCTTGACAGAAAACATTTACCGACCCTTGACCCTTGAAAGTGACAATTGGAATTCTTTTCATTATATAATTCCGTGCAGGTCGCTCCTTTCATTTAAAATCTTCAATGGTTTCTCTTTGTTACAGAACAAACTCTAAACTCCTTGGGATAGCAGAAGCCCTGTTGATAGTAAAATTTTCTTTTATCTCTACTTCAGTCACAGGGGTAGCAGAGAACCCCATGGATGTTCTTGGAAGTATGTGCGAGCGCAGTGAGGACCAGGTAAATAAGCCTCTTGTGTATCAAGTCTGACCTTCTTGGGGACAACCAATCAAGCGTTATTGTCCAATAAGAAAGGAAGAACCCGCTTTTGGCTTGAAAATCAAAAGGAGGAGCTGGCCTCTGGCTGTGTCCTTTCCTTCAAAAATAATGTGTGCAAAAAGGCCTTTATGTTTTGAAGGGCTAGATTGCCAAGCAGAGGCAAGCAAGCTCTTTTGTTTGATGAAGAACCTGAAGTGAGCCTCTTCAGGTTCAAGATTCTCTGAGGAAGGAAAGTGTTTGTCAGGGAGGGGAGATGGCAGCCAAGGCTTGTTAAAGTGACAGAAACCCAACTTATACAGATGTCACACTGTGTCATCTGTCAGTGGCATAGGAAGAGCTGAGCCTTAAATTCAAAGGGGAAAAAATGTGCTAAATAGCGTCACGCTCATGCCCAGAATAGAAGTCAGAAACAAAGAGTTAAGCTGATACCATCCTCAAGAACAAGGCTTGCGTAAGTGGGTACCCATGCTTCTTTCCAGGTTTCTCTGGAAGTAGGTGTTGTCCCTGGCTACCATGTGAGTCAGCATTGCAGTCAGTTGTGTGTTTTGGAGATACTAGGCACCAATTTCCCTGGTTGCTCCTTGAGTTGGGTGCTAGGGTTGAGCTCTGTACTTTTGGAAAGTTCTAGAATGCGCCAGCAAACACTAAGCTGAAAGATAGGAACAGACACCACTGTCATATGAGCATGACATTGCAAGACTTTCAGTGTATGTCTATCACTGTTGTACAGCCAGGTCAACTGCTACCCACTTCTTTTGCTCTAGCTTACACTTGGCTCACTCACCATTCCCCAGACAACTTATACCCTCTCAAGTCTGTCCTTCTGTCTGCTTGAAAGGTCCTTTCATTAGGGGAATTTTTTTTTTTTTGAGTCGGAGTCTCACTGTCACCCAGGCTGGAGTGCAGGGACACCCTCTCACGGCCACCACAGCCTCGACATGCTGGGTTCAGGCGATTCTTCTGCTTCAGCGTTCCAAGTAGCTGGAATGACAGGCACACATCACCACACCCGGCTGCTTTTTTATTTGTTGTAGAGACGAGGTCTCGCCAAGCTGCCCAGGCTGGTCTCGAACCCATGGGCTCACCTCCACCTTCCAAAGTGCTGGGATTACAGGTGTGAACCACTGCGCCCAGCCAGGGGAAATTGTATTCAAATTCCAAGACCCAGTTTAGATGTCACCTCCTCTGTGGCATCTCCCCGGTAGATTGAGTTTAGCTAAGACGGCATTGGCCAGAACATATTTATTTACGTAAGGGAAGGTTCCAACAAAGACAAAGGTGCAGGAGATACAGGAGGAGGGACGGAGTGATGGACAGATGGGCTGGGTTAGGCAGAGAATGAAACAGGGCACAGATATAGTCATAGGATCCTCTGAATAACTTTTTTTAAAGGATTATTCCAAGAAAGATGCTAACTTTCTGTTCCTGGTAGATTCAGAAGCCATGACCTCAAATGTGACCTCAAATGCACTTAAGCCACCATGCCGAGAGCGCTCCAGTATTTTCGGAGTCTCCTCCTGCCCTCTACACACACATGAGTAGAGCAAGTTGCACTGCCCAGTCCCCACTCAAAGAGTCGTTCCATGCCAGGGCCCGTGTGTACCCCCAGTGTTCCAAACTGCTCCATTCACCCACATTTATATTCATCCCATCTTGAAATTTTAGCCTTGTACATGCTTTTAACCTTGACTTGCCTTCCATCTACAGTTTTCTTGGGTTTATTTCTCTTCTCTTTGGCTTAAAAATGTTTATTGACTTACTTTTTATCATTTTTGTATTGTGATAAAACATAAGTGACCATTTTAATCCTTCGAACGTGTACAAGTCAGTGGCACTAAGTATATTTGCAATGTTGTGCAATTATCATCACTAGGTAGTTCCAGAACTTTTCCATCACCCCAAATGAAAAATTTGTGCCCATTAAACAGCCATGCCGCATGCTCTTTCCCCAGTTCCTGGTATCCACTGATCTCCTTTCCCTCTATATAGATTAATATTTCATATTAAGGGAAGCACACAATATGTGGCCTTTTGTGTCTGGTTCCTTTCACTTAGTATAATGTTTTCAAGGCTCATCACTCCTTATTACGGATGAATAATACTCCATTATAGCATATTTTGGGTTGTTTCTACCTCTTGGCTATCATGAATAGTGCCACTGTGGACACTTGTGTGCACTTTTTTGTTTGAACACCTGTTCATTTCTTTGGAGTATATACCTAGGAGTGAAATTGTTGGGTCAGATGTAATTCTATGTTTAACAAATTAAGGAACTGCCAGAGGTTTTTGTGGATAACTTCTAAGTAAACCTTCCCCACTCAATCTATTTCATAAGATACATCTTCCATAGTCTGGTTCAACGGTAGTGCCTAGAACTTGGAAAGCAAACCGGTACTTGCTCCAATCTTTTGGAGAGCCTCTTGTGTTTTCCCCTAATCTTTCTGCCTTTGGGTTGGAAAGTGCTGGATCCTGCCAATCAGTATCTGGCTTTGGGTACTCCATGGCAAGGGCAAAGAGAGCTGGAGGATGGCTCGGGTTTTTAAGTCGGAGCTAGAGGGAATATTTGACTTCTTCCAGAACTCTACTTGGCCAGAACTGAGTCACGTGATTGCAATCTACCAGCAAGGAAGGCGGGACATTGTTCTCCTCTGCATGCTGGGGAAGAAAAGGAATCAGGATTTGATGAATATGAACTTGTTTCAGCAGAAAGATCGGAGGCGATTAATGCTGAGAAGCAGAGCATCATGGAAAAGCAGCACCAAGGCCTGGAAGGAGGGGCAGGAGAATTAGTGTGAAACAGTGAGTGGCGGTCACTCTAGTGGTGGAGAGGGAGCCGAGGGGATTGAACCATGCATCAGCCTACAGCCTGGACAGAGCGCCCTCCAAGACATGTCCAAGCCCAGGGTGATACCTCAGAGTTTTAGAGCTGGGGAGAGCCAGAAACATCATCTTATTGAATCCTGTCATGTTGCAGAAGGGGAAACTGAGGCCCAGACTGGGGAAATGAAGTGTCCACAGTCAAGGCATAGAATGCCTAGTTGGCTGGCCGCCATCTGACTGAGCAGAATGGCATTTCCCTCAGGAACAAGCTACCGCCATTCTTGTGTAGGAACTAGAAGTTACTCCAGGCCACCTCTGCTGACACTGAAACACACTCCTGGAGCCTCAGGGATACGCAGTGAGACCAATTATTCTGTTATCATCCCCAGAAGCTGGGCGGCATTTAAAACCCTGTGCTGTCCTGGGAGACCGCAATCCCATGTACGCTGGTTTCTCTCATGATCCGTGCCCCCTCTTCACTTCCATCACACTGACAGCCTCTTTCTCTGACAGCACTCCAGCTATCCCACAAGGTAGAAGGCATCAAGATCAGCAAAAACTGACCTGACAGGCTGAAATGAACACAAGACTAATGGAACGGTAGCCAAAGTCTTGTGAATATTTTAAAGTAGCTCAATAATGCAAAATATCATGCTTAATCATAAGAGACCATAGCATATAATTATTACAAAAATGACAAAACCAGCTACCATCACTGAGTCATGCAGCCTGAGCACCAAGCAGAGACAAGAAGCCCTTGGATACGCGTTTTCCTGATTTGCCAAGGACCTGATTTCGGGTCCTTTAAACTTCTCATGAAGCGTGATTTTAGGTTGCTCTATCTTTCATCTCAGACAGTAACCTTTAGTGGAGTTAATGAAAGGCACGTTTTTAAAGTCCCCCTGTAGCTTTTTTGATTATAGTTATAAAATATACTATAGTAACCTTTCTTGCTTTTGTAATTACTGGTTTGTGAAATTCCAATTATTTCACCTTTATGAACAATCACCTTTAAAGAAATTTTCGCTGGTCATTGTTATGTGGCTTTTGGTTTGATACCAGAAATTATAAGCCACGGCAGCCCACTTTTACAGGCCGTAAAACCCATGTCATGTAGCGGTGCGTGTAATTACATACTGGCTAAAATTGCTCATCTCTCCATTGTCGGCCCGCATTGTTAATCCTCTGTTTACATGTCTGTTTTTTCCATTAGATTCTGAAACGTACGAGGGCTGGCACCTGCAAGATGTAATTCATCTCTGTATCCCTAGCGCCAAAGATAAAGTCTACCCTGGCAGGTTCTTATTTCTCGGGTAGATAGGTGGTTGGATGAGAATCAGAGATACCATTTGGAATGCTTCTCTTCTTCTTTAGCTCAGTCAAAAAGCACTTCCTCCTTCAAGTATCTTTTCCATGGATAACACTGGTTTGTTTGATGTCTTCTTCTTTAAACCCAATCTGAAGAAAATGATCCTAATATTCTTAGAATAGCCAGACAAATGGTGATGTATATTTTCTTCAAAATGCTGGGGATTTTTTTCAATTTCAATAGCTTTAGAAGTACACCTTTTGCTGTTGTTGCTGTCGTTACAGGGATGAACTGTATAGTGGTGAAGAAGTCTGGGCTTTAAGTACACCCCTCATTCCCACCTGTGCATTGTACCAGATAGGTGATTTTTCATCCCTCACCGCCTTCCTGCCCTCCCCATTCTGAGTCTCCAATGTCCATTAGAATGATAGTTCTATTTGCCTTTGCAGACCCACAGCTTAGCTCCCACCTATAATGAGAATGCGTAGGACTTGATTTTCCATTTCTGTGTTACTTCACTTAGGATAATAATCTCCAGTTCCATACAAGTTGCCGAGAAAGATGTCCTCATGTTTCTTTTTATGGCTGAGGAGTATCTTGTGCTGTTTCTCATTTTCCAAATTCTTTTCCATTAACAGGTACTTCTGCCAGGCTCGGTGGCTCAGCCTGTAATCCCGCGCTTTGGGAGACTGAGGTGAGTGAATTGCCTGAGCCCGCGGGTTTGAGACCCACCTGGGCAAACTGGCGAGACCTCACCTCTACAATAAATCAAAAAATCAGCCGGGCGTGGTAGCGCGCGCCTGTAATTCCGGCTACTAGGGAGGCTGAGGCGGAAGGATCGCCGGAGCCCAGCAGGTCGAGGCTGCGGTGACCAGGAGCGGCCACTGCACTCCATTCTGGGCGACAGAGTGAGACTCCAACTCAGAAAAAAAATAAAGATACTTCTTTACAATCTGAACATGGTTAATAAACAGAACCTCTAAGTTTGAATAAAATAAATCTAATATTAAAGAAAAAGTACACATGGATACCTACTCTGTGCAAAGCACAGTGAACGGAGTCCAACGCAGACTACCTTCTAGGTGGGAGGAGGCATTCACAAACTCAAGATCTTACTCTATTATTTGCTGTCTGTGTCATCTTGAGCTGGTCACGTAAGGGCTCCGGCCCTGTGGTTTTGTTGTTTTTTTGTTTTTGTTTCTTTGCTATAAAATAAGAGGGGAATGGTGACAGAAGCCACAAGATCCCTTCTAGATCCTCAATTCTACGGTCTAAATTACTTAATTTTCCCTAAGAAATAATCCACATCATAATGGATTATAATATAATGATCTGAGAATTACTTCTAGTCAGGGGGGATCAGGACAAGTTTCACAAAGAACGGAATGATGGAGCTCGATTTGGATGAATGGGAAGGATGTTAGCCTGCACTGGGAACTTAGGAAAGAACAATGCAGAAGAAAGCAGTGGGAACCAAGGCGTGGCAGGAGCAGGGACTGGGGACATAGGAGGAAAGCAAATCAGGTCTCAAGGGAGGGAAGAAGTGGGTGGGGGAGACTAAAAGTCAGCGTGATGGATAATCCTGTGTGTCAACTGGGTTGGGCCATGGTATTCGGTCAAACACTTGTCTATACGTTTCTGTGAAGGTTATTTTTTTCAGATTCACATTTAAATCTAGTAGACTTGGAATAAGGCAAATTACCCTCCATGACTTGAGTGGGCCACATCCAACCAACTGACTTGGGCTGCAAAATCAACTTTTCCCAACCGGGCGCAGTGACTCATGGCCTGTAATTCCAGTACTTTGGGAGGTGGGGGCGCGAGGATTACTGGAGCCCAGGGGTTCGAGACCAGCCTGAGCAACATGGCGAGACTTCATCTCTACAATAAATCAAAAAATTAGCCGTGTGTGGTGGCACATGTCTGTAGTTCCAGCTACTTGGAAGGCTGAGGTGGAAAGATCACCTGAGCCCAGCAGGTCGAGGCTGCGGTGGCTGTGGGAGCATGCCACTGCACTCCAGCCTGGGAGACAGAGTGAGACTGACTCAAAAAACAGAGAGAAAGAGAGAAGCAGAATCAACTCTTCCCTGGATCTCAAGCTTGCTGGTCTACCCTGCAGTTTTTTGACATACCAGCCTCCATAATTACATGGGCCAATTTCTTAAAATGAATCAATGATAGATAGATAGATAGATAGATAGATGATAGATAATCTCACACACACACACACACACACACACACACACACACACACACACACACCCTATTGATTCTCTTTCTCTGGTAAACCTTGACTTATACAGTCAGTCTCAGGTTGAATCCCATAGGTGACAAGTAGAAACCCTTAAGATGACACAGCTAAGATCATATGGCTATCTCTTTAGCTAAAAGGAAGCTATACATGCCTGAAGTGATTGGATAGCACAGTTTACAGCAAGATTGGGACTGATGGCCCATCAATAGTGAAAAGTGAGTGAGAGTGTGGAATCCTAAAAAGATGACTAAAAGCATACTTGTGATACCATATATCATATATTAGCTTAAAATATATAAATATGCATCTCCTCTTTGGGTGCATGCTCACTACTTGGAGTTCCACTCGATTTCCAAACCTCCTGGTTTATTTGCTTGAAGTGGAGCAAAAGCTTAAAAACACTTCAAAGCAACTGAAGCCCTGAATCCTTCCAGGCTTATATAATCATTCCCAAAATTTTACAGTTGCTTTGCCTGCACTCAATATGACAGTAGTTGTTAAGCAATTTGCCTTTATTACGTCTTTCCAAAGCATTCAACTTAATTTTCCTAGAAATGACAACTCGATTACTTTCATACACTCCATCAGCGCTACTGCCATATTTACCTAATTCTGTAATTGCCATAAGTAATATATTTGCATGAACAGGTCTGGGGACAAGTGTGATCGACTCTCGATAAGCATGCAGTTTCCTTGATCGGAACAGCTGTGAACATCAGAGGGGTGAAGGCATTGGTCAGTGGGTTTTACAGAGGAAAAGCACTGGTTAGCAAAGTGGTTCATTGGAGGCTAGTTAGGAGCAGCTGTGTACTGGTAACTGGTTAATACCTGGCTCTGGGCGAGTGGCTGATCCCTGGATGCTTGTGGATTTCTGTGGTGTCAATGCTCCCAACACATGACATCGCTGAATGTGAAGCTGGAAAGAGATGTGTACCATTGGCTCTAGCGACCGACAGAAGCCAGTTCCAGGACAGCCTGATCAGGAGCTTGCCTTTGGCCATGGCAGTGATCAGTCTCTCCAAGTGGACCTTGGAGCAAGTGAAGAGGCTCTCAAGAATCCAGGCCAATGTCTTTCAAATAGGTTACTATTTTTAAACAAAAAAGTTAATAATTTCATGAAATAACCTTTCTTTTTCTTTTTTTTTCTTTTTTTTTTGAGTTGGAGTCTCACTCTGTCACCCAGACTGGAGTGCAGTGGGCGCTTCCAGCCACCGCAGCCTCGACCTGCTGGGCTCCGGCGATCCTTCTGCCTCAGCCTTCCAAGTAGCTGGAACTATAGGTGCGCGCTACCACGCCTGGCTAATTTTTTGATTTATTGCAGAGATGAGGTCTCGCCAAGTTGCCCAGGAGGTTCTCGAACCCGCGGGCTCAGGCAATCCACTCACCTCAGCCTCCCAAAGTGGGGGATTACAGGCTGAGCCACCGAGCCCAGCTGAAATAACCTTTCAGCAGTTACATTTGGGTTCCCCTCTGCTGTGTCTGTGCCTTTCTCTACCCTTCACCACTGTACCGATGCCTGTAACTTTCTCTCCTGGTGGAAAAGCCTCCTGAGTCACCTGCATTGTTCATAGGACCCCAGACTCAAAATAGAATCCGGGATGTGGGAATAAGGAAACCCTGGGATGGACCTGAACGGGAGCAAGCTGGACCTCAGTCTCATGTGCAAAGGGTAGGGCAGTTGTGGCAGCCAGAAAGAAAGGGGATGGTGTGTGATGGCTAAGAAAAGCAAGGTCGTAGGGTCTCTGGCATACACACCCAGGTGCTGGGTGCCAGGTCCCTTTGTGCTAGTCCACATCCACTCAAGCCTTGAGTAGTCATCCCGTGGAGAAGGTCATTTTACTCTCTGAAATTTGACAAAGACGTTACTCAAGACAGGTGGGAAGTCAGGAGTCAAGGGCTCAGTTCAACAGTTTAAACAATGTTAATTGTGCACCTACCAGGATCCAGGCGTTCACCGTGCTAGGATTTGACCCCAGCCCTGCAGCCCTGCAGCCTTCTCAAGTGGTGAGTGAATAATTTGAAATTCTTCCGTGGTTCTCATCATTTCACACGTTATATACTCCCTCCTACCCCCTCAAAGAACCTGGGTCTCACTCAAGTCAAGTGAAACCAAAAACTTGCATTTTCCTGAGAAGGAAATTAACACTTCTACAAATACTGTGCTGTAGCTGTCACTTACGAAGTTAAGGACTCCAACAACACAATACTCTTGTTGACGTTTTAAAACACAAGGGAATAAAGTAGCGATTCCATTAGCAATCAGTGATTATTACAGATCTGGTGAGCATAAATGTAACTAACGGCAATTATTACAAAATACATGAGGAGAAAGGAAATAACCTCAATCGTGGCGACAGGGACCCGTGAGGATGAGAATTCTTAGAAATCATTATGGCTGTGACAGTTTCTTAGACTTTCCTGGTGTTTGTCCTCCCCTTCTTTCGGTAAAGGTGTATTGTAGTATCATATGCTCCAAGAAAAGTAAGCAAGTTGTAAGTGTACAATTTGACAGGTTTTCAGAGACAGCACACCGATGGAACCAGCACCCAGACCACTAACAAGAACACCGTCAGTACCTCATTCCCTCTGGTCTCTTCCAGTTATTATCTGCCTCTCAAGGGCAGGTGCTATCCTTGGATTAGTTAGCAGAGCTTTTGAACTCTGAACATGCAAAATCATACAGGATGTCTCTTTTGGGTCTGCCTTCTTCTGCTCAGAATTTCCTTTCTGGGATTGGCAGTAGTGGGAAACTGCCAGGGGAGGGAGGGCACACCTCATCAACAAGGGTACCTGCATCATGAACATTTGTATATACCTAACCTTGGATTGTACCCATCTCTAAAATTAAAAATAATAATAATTTTACTAAAATATATAAAATTAAACATGTTCCTATACAATTGGCTGACCACATAAATAATCAAGGTTCAGTAAAAATTCAGAATTTAAAAAATTAAATAGCTGATTGTTAAACTAGTTTTTATATTATCTGATATCATGACTACTAGGTGATAAATGTTTTTTAAATGTTAATTTAGCCGGGCTCGGTGGCTCAACCTGTCATCCCGCGCCTTTGGGAGGCTGAGGTGAGTGGATTGCCTGAGCCCGCGGGTTCGAGACCCGCCTGGGTAGGCGAGACTTCATCTCTACAATAAAATCAAAAAATTAGCCGGGCGTGGTAGCGCACACCTGTAATTCCGGCTACTCGGAAAGCTGATGTGGAATGATCGCATGAGCCAGGCAAGTCGAGGCTGCAGTGGCCGGGAGTGGCCACTGCACTCCAGTCTGAGCGACAGAGTGAGACTCCAACTCAAAAAAAAAAAAATGTTAATTTTTTTTAAAAAAAGAATTTCCTTCCCTTTTAAGTTTCCTGAGAATGACTCTTTTGTGGAGAGACATTCCACTCTCTCAACCCAGGCCCCAGAGCCAAAAAGTGTCAGAGGAAAACCAGCTTCCAGGAGCATAGACTCTCGGGTAACCACACAAACCTGTTTGCCACTAGATATGCAGGCTTTCCTTGGCTGTAGGCCTGGAGGGCCCCTCTGGTTTTCCTCTTTTCTTGAAAGCTGCTACCCCATGTTATCCCTGAAGACTGGCCCTCCAAATTTCCCAGCTCTTCTTTTTCTTACCCCCCGTAAAAGGCCAAATATCCTTCCTGTTTTTTAGGTTTCATTAGCAGTCACTTCAGAAATATACATAAAGGAAAATAAAATAATAAACATAAACATGTAGACATGTTTCTAGTGAAGGGCCACCACCAGCCACAAGTAAAGCCACGTCCCCTCCCTTTCCTGGAAAGGGGCCTAAACCCGGCCCCCACCAAAATGGCGATCCGGCAAACTAAAATGGCAGCTGAAATGTTGCTTTCCGGGTTCTTCCTCCTCACCCTTTCTCGCGCCCGCGAAAAATCCACCAACCTAAATGAAGCTCTGCCAGCCGACCTATAAACGACTGTCAGGTCTCCCTAAGCCCCTATAAAGGCCACTGTGGCCTTACCTCGGGACTACAGCCTGACCCCTCAGGTCCTGTAGCCCACTGTGTTCGACTCATTAAATCTCTTGGCCTTAACAGGTGCTGAGTCTCACTGTGCACCACTGTCTTTCATCTAGAATCTTCTGATCCAGCTTTAGATGGGATTGAGTCCCAGTGAATGGCTCCAGATGGTGAAACTCACCCAGTTCTCTTCTTCCTTGCAGCCTATGACAAACGACACATCTTATCTTTGCATTCTGTTCCAAACCAGCCAGCAGTCCAGTCTTAGGTGGAAGAGAGTGGACAGTGACTAAGATTCTCTCCTTGACCAAATTCCCTTTGACTGAGCCCCTTTTTCAACTAGGCCTTCAACCTTGGCGTCTAGGAATGACAAACTCTCAACATAAATGATTTCATCTACCCACCACCCCCCTCCCACACATACACACCAAGAGACTTGAACAAACACTCCTGTGGTTTCCAGCAGCTCAAGGACATGTCCCTGGAATGACCCAGTCCCCCTTAAATGCCTGCCTTGAGAAAGTTAAATACTGCCAAAAGAATTTACTATTGGTTTCAGCCAAACCCTGACTCTAGACCCCGACCTCCCTTTTCCTAAAGGATTTACTTAAGAAAACTTGCTGTTGCAAAACCTTTCTCTGTCTCTTTAAGATCTAAATCTCCCACAGTGAAGAATGCTTCCTCAAGGACCTTCATTTTCTTGAAATGCAGACATCTAGGGAGACAGCTCTCCTGTCTCCAAGTTCCTGCAGGAGGCTAGAAGCCTATCTTCACAGGCGTCTTGCTCCAGTGTGCAAGACTACTCCCATCCTAAAGATAGTTGATTTCCTCGGAATAAACACCAATTTCAAAAACTCCAATGGCCTCATCACGTAGACCAACCCCCTTAACTTCCTACAGTACCCTTTCTTTATTCAGCCAGCACTGAAAAGTACCTGTTGTGTGGACAGACAGTTTACACCGAAGGCTCTCTCCCCTGCTGCAGTCCTCTGAATAAAACCCACCTGACCTCCTTTAACAAGTGTATGGCTTTGTTTCTCTTTAACAGCAGGTAGGGTGAACAGAGGCCAAGGGCAGAGGCAGCAGTGATGGTCACTTGGTTTTCTCGCTTGCATTGTCTCTTTGCCAGGGCTAAGCACCCAAGGTGCACACACCTTGGGTAATTGGGGAGGAGATTGTGAACCACTTCTGTGGAACAATTGTCCTTCTCTGGCAAAAGGGATGGCTAACAAAATATTTCTACCCAAACACTACATGCCAGAAGTCCCATTGAGTAGGACTGAATAATGTATGTCAGTCGCCTTTTGAAGTTCTTTTCCTAGGGCTCTCCTTGTTCCCTCCTTTCCCCTAACTCTTTAAAAAGAGCTTAGCTCCTTTCTTTCAAGAGTTGCCAGAGACTTGGCCCCCAGGAGGAGCTAATGGGATTAAGCCCCAGGGAGGCTGGGTCTCAGTCTGAAGCGCAGCCTTTGTTCTCTGGAGAAGTTAAAGCGAGTGGGCCTGCCAGATGCCAGAAGTGGATGACAGGGAAGCTTCCCCCAGGCTCAAATCTAGGTGGCACCCTCCCACTTCTTCACCCCAACAGGAGGGAGCAACAACAGAGGAGAGCAATACGTGCTCCAAAGCCTGGAGTTTTACCCCTGCCATCAGAGGTCTGAAAAAATGCTGGAAAGATAGCTCCAGGATAACATTGGATAAGGATAAAAAGGTCCCAAACAGGCTGTGTCAGGGTAGCCCCTCGGGGACCTGAGATTTCACTCTTTGCGATGAAAAGCATCAAAAATGTGATCCCAGCGAATTTGGAGAGACTCCTGTAGCAGGACTCTCGGGGACAGGCTGAGCAAGCCAGGAGGTGCCCAAGGGGTCTTGGGTGCTGGGGAAATGGAGTGTCTCCAAATGGAAGCCCTTGGGAGACTCTTGGGCTTAAAGAAAAGGATCTTTGGGGCGAACCTGCTACCTCTCTGACCCTCCCCTGCTCCAGAAAGGAGCACCCACCTCAGAATGGTCTTCCCTGATCCCACTCACTCTAAATCAGATTCCCCTCTATTCATTATGTATTTGTCCTTTCAATTTTCTTTCCTAATTTATAATTATGTATGTATTGACATGCTTATTTATTTAATGCATGTGTCCATCAGTGGTCTGTGAATCAGCCTTGAGAGCAGGAATTATGTCTGTTTGGTTCACTGCTGGGATATAACATGCAATCAACACTTGGTGAATGAATTTATAAATGAGTGACGTGCCTGGTCGTGACACTTCACAGAGTTGAACACGGGCATCCCTACATTCCACCTCCTTGAATGGACTTCCTCCCCCCAGGCCTTGCCGGTCCTCTCATCATCTCTATTCCTGCCCTGTCCCAAGTCTAAATCCTGGTAGCTCCATCTGATCCTCTTCTTTCCTTCTGGGCTAAAAAACAGGACAGTGACTGAAAAATAACACTGAAGAAAGGATTCCTGGACTACCACGGACTTCCTCCTGCTGAAACTCACTCTCCACTGGCAAGTATGTAGGAAGTGTTAACGAGATTCCAAGTACCTTCCAGGTGCTGGGATAGAGATAAATACAGCACAGCTCCCACCCTTTAAAAGCCTTGTGAATGAGGAGGACAAGTAAACGATTTCCAAAATTCCAAAATGGTATCACGCAAAACGTGCTGTGGAATCAAAAAGAAGAAATCCCTAACGCCGTCTGGGTGTAACTGAGGCCATGGTATGTGTACATACAGAGAAAGATTTATTTTAAGGAATATGTTCACACCAGTATGGAGCCTAGCAAGTCCAAAAATCCATAAGGTGGGCCAGTAGGGTGGAGACCCAGAGAAGAGCTGATGTTTCAGTTCAATTCCAAAGGCTTTCTGGTAGAATTCCTTCTTGCTCAGGGGAGGTCAGTCTTTGTTTTATTCAGACCTTCAACTAATTGGATGAGACCTGCCCACATTATGGGAGGGGTTATCCACATTACCAAGGTTCACTAATTTATTTTATTTATTTATTTATTTGAGCTGGAGTCTCACTCTGTCCCCAGGCATGCAGTGGCATGCTCACGGCCACCACAACCTCGACCTGCTGGGTTCAAGTGATCCTTCCACATCAGCCTTCCAAGTAGTTGGAACTACAGGCATGCGCCACCATGCCGGGCTGACTTTTTTGATTTACTGTAGAGATGAGGTCTCATCAAGTTGCCCAGTCTGGTCTCGAACCCGTGAGCTCAGGCAAACCTCTCACCTTGGCCTCGACCTGCGGGGCTCCGGCGACCCTTCCACCTCAGCCTTCCAAGTAGCTGGAACTACAGGCGTGCGCTACCACGCCCGGCTAATTTTTTGAATTATTGTAGAGATGAGGTCTTACCAAGTTGCCCAGGTGGGTCTCGAACCCACAGGCTCAGGCAATCCACTCACCTCAGCCTCCCAAAGCGCGGGATTACAGACTGAGCCACCTAGCCCGGCCCCGTTTCACTAATTTAAATGTTAATTTCATACCAAAAAAAATACCATCACAGAATGTTTGAGCAAATACCTATGTACTGTGGCCTGGCCAAGTTAACATATAAGATTAACCAGCACACTAGGGGTATAGAGATGGCAGCCAGTGGGAGGAGAGATTTGAGTTAAATCTCAATAAAGGAATTGGGTGAGGAAGAAAGCGATGATGAAAAGGAATTCATGAGATGGATAATTAAAGAAGGAAGAGAAGCATCCCAGAGAGAGGAAACAGCAAGTGCTCAACTAGAAGTGAGGGAAAAAACAAACAAGGGTCTTTGGGGCAGTTGTGAGCAGATCAGGGCATGGATCTCAGGGGTATGGTGACAGGAGTTGATTTGGGCCTTTGTGGCAGCCCAAGGGGTTCCCTCCTGAGCCTCCACTTCCCCCACCAGGCTCTAAATGGATAATCTTCATGTGTTGGTGCCTAGGGTACCTGCCGTCACTCCTTTTGGCTAGGATGACCATCACTGGAAAATTGTTTCCAAGGCTATTCTAGCATTCAAGACATAAAATCTGTCCCATGGGCTCAAAGTCATGTATAAACAGGAAGCAACAAAACTCTCAGCTTCAGAAACCCCAGAAACTAAAATACACGGCTAAGCTGCCCTCCTGGTTTTCAGTGCCTTCAAATAGATCTCCAACTTGTGAGCTTAAATCTGAAATCCCACTGGCTGCTCATTTAGCTTTGAAAATGACATCGTAGGAATGGTTGCTAATTTTCCAGGACGCAGGAACAAAAGGACCAAGGAGCAAGTTGCTGATGTTAAGCAAATAAAGCTGTTGATAAAAGAACCTGTATTAATGAGTCAGGGCTGCTGTAACAAAGCACCACAACCCAGGTGGCTTAGACAGCAGACACTTATTGTCTCACAGTTCTGAAGACCACAAGTTCAATATTAAGGTGTCAGCAGGGTTGCGTCCCCTCAACGGCTGGGGGAAAGGAGTTGTTTCAGGCCTCTTTACTCAGCGTGTAGATGGCCATCTTCTTCCTGTGTCCTCACATCAAATCCTCTGTGTGAGTGTATGTCACTGTGTCCAAGTCTCCACTTTTTATAAGGATATCAGTCATATTGGATGAGGGACCACCTTAATGACCTCATCTCAACTTGAACCACCTCTGTAAAGACCCTATCTCCAAATAAGGTCACATTCTGAGGTGTCAGGGATTAGTACAGAACAGGAGAGGGACACACAATTCACCCAAACAGAACCTAAACTAGGGGGAGCTGGAAAAACATAAGAAACAGCCCCTCAAAGGGAGAGTAGGTTGCTCAAAGATCATGCAGGCAATTCCCTACTGACCTGAGTCCTGACAGAACCCTAGAGACTACCCAGGTGATGTCTTCCGGAGGTGTTCTGACATCCCCACCCCAGCCTCACATTTCTCAAGGAGGCCTCTATGAAAACAAACCTAGGAGGCAGCAGGATAACCCTTAGGCCCCTTCAGACTGGGAGTACACAACAGGTGATGGGAGGAGGGGTAGGAAGTGAAGGGAGCAGTTGTTAGTGGGTAGGGACAGAGCAGATCCTGCCTAGAGCACCCAGCCAACCAGCGGCAGCCTGGATATCACTAGAGCATGCAGGATGAGACCCCTAATCACTCACAGCCTCTTCAATCTCAACCAGAATTTCCCCACTCTGGGTTTTAAGTGGCTGCTTCCAGAGTTGGGAGTCCTCACTGCTGGAGCTCTCTGTTCCAGTCTCACTGCACTGCTTTCAACAGGCCCACATTATCATCTGTCAGATTGTTTCTCAGAAATAGTCATTTCTTTCCATTCCACCTCCTTAGAAAGAGTATCTCCCTCCCTGTTTAGGACCCGACCACATAATTTGCTTTGTCGATGGCATGTGGGAAAATGCGATGCAAAGAAGGATTTGAAATGTGTTTGTCGCACTGAAAAGGAAAAAAAAAAACAGCCCTATTAGGAAGTGGGCAAAAGACATGAATAGACACTTCTCAACAAAAGACATACGAGCAGCCAACAGACACATGAAAAAGCGCTCAACCTCGCTCATCATCAGAGAAATGAAAATCAAAACCATATGGAGATACCACCTAACTCCAGTAAGAATGGCCATCACTCATAAAACAAACAAGAGCAGATGATGGCGAGGATGCAGAGAAAAAAAAACACTTCTACACTGCTGGTGGTGGGAGTGCAAACTAGTGCAACCTCTTTGGAAAACAGGGTGGCAATTTCTGAAAAAACTAAAAATTGACTTCCATACGACCCACAATCCCCCTATTGGGAATATACCTGGAGGAACTCAAGTCATTCTACCAAAAAGATATCTGCACATGTATGTTTGTTGCAGCTCTATTCACAATAGCAAAAACATGAAACCAACACTGCTGCCCATCAAAGCTGTACTGCATTTTAAAAAAAAATGTGGTACATATACACAATGAAATATTATGCACTCACAAAGAAGGACAAACATATGGACTTCACAGCAACTTGGGTAGAATTACAATCTATCATGCTCAGTGATCTGTCACAGAAACAAAGAATAGAGTACCCTGTGTTCTCACTCATAAGTGGACCTTGTGCAATTATCATAATACTATAAGAAAGGGATTGGCAGTAGTGGAAAACTGCCAGGGGAGGGAGGGGGTGGGATTCATAGTTGAGGAAAACTGCCAGGGGAGGGAGGGGCACACCTCATCAACAGGGGTACTTGCACAAACATTTGTATACCTAACTCTGAATTGTACCCTACATCTTTAAAATAAAACTTTTAAATTACATTTTAAAAAAGAAATGTGTTTGTATGGTTAGTTGCCCTCTTCTGTTTCTACCATGGTCATGAGAGGAGATTCTCCTAGATAGTTGATACCCCTCACCCTGGGTCCTAGAATGAAGTCACAAGATCAGAACCCCCCTCAGAAAAGCCGATCTGTGCATGAGAATGCATGGTTGTTGTTATATGTCACTGGGGTCTTTGTTACACAGCTTTGCTGTTGCAATAGCTAACTGACACACAATACTCTCACCCTCAGGATCATTGCCTGTGTGCTTCCTTCTACCCAGAATAATCTCCTCCCATGCTTCTTTATCTAGGTCACTTCTTTTTATTCTTTGGGTCTCAGCTTAAACACCGCTTTCTCTGGGTAGTTTTCCCTAACCTACCCCAAGCCTGGATTATATGTTTCTCTATCTACACTTGTCTATATCTCTTCTATTATTGTGCATTGGTCACACTACATTGTAATCATCTGTTTATTTCTCTGAATTCTCCTGTAAACTATAGATCTCATGACAGCAACAATCATCTGTTACAGGCTGAAATTTGTATGTTGAAGTCTTAACCCCCAGTACCTCAGAATGGAATCGTACTTGGTCGTAAGGTCTTTAAAGATGAAATTAAATTTAATGAGGTCACACACATGGGCCCTAATTCCATATAACTTGTATCCTTATAAATTAAAGAAAATGCAGACATGTACAGAGGAAGACAGGGAAAAGACAACTATCTGTGAGGCAAGGAGAGAGTTCTGTGACAGATCCTTCCCTTATTCCCCTCAGAAGAAACCAGCTCTGCCAACACCTTATTCTCAGGTTTCCAGCTTCTGGAACTGTAGATAAATATCTGTCCCTTAAGCCACCCAGACTGTGGTACTGTATAATAGCAGCCCTAGCAAATGAATACACATATCTTATTCACATCCCAGTCCTCAGCACAAAGCCAGGAAGAATTCAGCATTCAATTAATTTTTTTTTTGAGTCAGAGCCTTACTGTCTCCCAGGCTGGAGTGCAGTGGCAAGCTCCTGGCCACCGCAGCCTCAACCTCCTGGGCTCCAGCGATCCTTCTGCCTCAGCCTTCCAAGTAGCCAGAACTACAGGCACGCACTACCACACCCGGTTAAGTTCTTTTTTATTTATTGTGGAGATGAGGTCTCGCCAAGCTACCCGGGTGGGTCTCGAACCTGCGGGCTCAGGCAATCCACTCTCCTCGGCCTCCCAAAGTGCTGGGATTACAGGCTGAGCCACCGAGCCCAGCCTAATGAATATTTTTTAAATTTATTTATTTATTATAAAGATGTAGGTACAATTCAGGGTTAGGTATACAAACATTGATCATGCAGGTACCCCTGTTGATGAGGTAAGCCCCTCCCTCCCCTAGAAGTTTCCTTCAACTGCCAGTCCCACGCTCCCTCCCTTGAAAAAAAAATGACTTTTTTTTTTTTTTTGAGTTGGAGTCTCACTCTGTTGCCCAGACTGGA
>NW_007212995.1:163127-207284 GCF_000164805.1 Carlito syrichta
AATGAATATTTTTTAGGTGAAAAAATGAGTCACCATCCTAGAAAAGTCAGGACTCATTGGTCCAGGGTATACGATTGATTCTAATCAAGGATTGATAAAATGCCACAGACATTCAGAGAATTTAGACATGCTTCATGGAGTCTTTATGGAGGTGAAATAAACATCTCTTACCATCCCCATCTTCCAAAGGTTTATGGTCAGATGTGGAGGGAGATATACAATAGCTACAATCAAAGACAAAATTCAAGCTCATGAGAGGCATGTAAACAGGATGTGATTGAAGCATACAGGAGGAAAGATTCCGCACGAAATGACAGAGCGAAAGACCCCGGCATCATTACTCATGTTTCAGCAAGCAGAAGACGTGAGAAAAGAGAAAAGTGAAGGTACAGAGGAAGCAAAGCATGTTCTGGAAGCAGGACAGAACCTGGTCTGGTTGGAACATAGAGTTCATGTTGGGGAACCCTAGGGGAGAGAGAGGCAATACATGAGAGGGCCCTGGAGGCCAGTCTGGAACATTTCTGAATTAGTATCTCTGCATTTATCTCTCACAACAACTGGAAAGCATGACTGTTAGCTCTTCTTCCATTCCCTCACCTTCCCTTAAAGAGGCATCCTTTGGCTTAATATTTCACTGCAAAAACAATCTTCCTCCCCTCTACTGTTTTACTATAATTTTCAATAGGAAATGCATGTTTGGTCAATTAACCCTGCAAGAGCACGCTCAGCTCTGATGGATGAACCAAGCCTTGATTGAGACACTGCTCGGTGCGTGCATATGTGTCTGCGTGACAGTGCAGAAGACTGGCAATTCGTCCAGAAAACTAATCACCTCCTTCAAACAAAGGCATTCAGAAATTCAGTCCCATGCACATTTAGTTGTGACAAGTCGCTTGACAATGGCAGGGCTTTCCAGGGCAGGGAACTTAAACAAATCTCTTTCCTCATTCCAGGTGGCTCCTGGGGTCATCTCATTCGCATGCTGATAATCCCATGAAGGTCTATGTAGGTTGTCAGTTTCCCTCAAGTGTAGTCTTGGAACTTGAAGTACCAACGCACCTGCTCTCGACCTTATTCCAGGACAGACTCCTTGCAGGTTGTCAGTCTCTCAGCAGAGCGATACATCAGAAACCTAAGGTCAGCAGAGGTTGGAAAGGAGGCGGGTATAAATAAATTGAGAGCTGGGCAGGTCTGAAGGGGGAAGGGAAAGGAACACCTTGCTTTAAATTTGTACCTAATTCTTTTTTTAAATTTTAGAGTTGTGGGTACATGCCTAATATCCCGTATTAACGATGTGTGATAGTCAAGACTTGGTGATGTAAATGTCTCTCTCCAGGTGCCCAGTTTTCCCAGCCCTAATATACCTGAGAGCCACTTTTATCAACAACCAGAGCAAGCAAGTGTAAAGGAAATGGCCAGTGAGGGAGCCAAAAGGTTTGTAAAAGTTTCCATCAGGGACCCTTTGTCATGCTTCCGGCCTGGACATGCACACCATGCATCCAAGAGACACCGTTCTGGAATATAACACTAGCCGTGAAATCAGCGCCTTCAACCAGAGCCATACTGCTCACAAAGTCCTTGGTGTTTACTTACAACAAATTTGCTTCAAATCCTTCCCCATCAGAGCCGACTGTCAGAAAAATTTAAAGCAGAAAAGATCTTTTTTTTTTTTTGAGTTGGAGTCTCACTCTGTTGCCCAGACTGGAGTGCAGTGGCCGCTCCCGGCCACCACAGCCTCGACCTGCTGGGCTCTGGTGATCCTTCCATCTCAGCCTTCCAAGTAGCTGGAACTACAGGCACACGCTACCACGCCCGGCTGATTTTTTGATTTACTGTAGAGATGAGGTCTCGCCAAGTTGCCCAGGCAGGTCTCGAACCCGCGGGCTTAGGCAATAAACTCACCTCAGCCTCCCAAGGCGTGGGATGACAGGCTGAGCCACCGAGCCTGGTTCAGAAAAGATCTTTAACCCTGGCCTTCAGGATACTCACCCAGACTGGGCTGCTAGGAACTTTGAAATCCAAGTTCAAGTCCTAAAGCTAGTGACACTTGAGTTTTTACTTAAACTTTCCTACACACAGGAAAAGAAGGTAGTGAAATTTGGAGGTAACCAGAGTCCTCTCAGGTTCTAACATCCTAAGATGATCAGTTCAAAGAAATCTCTGAGGCCGGGCTCAGTGGCTCAGCCTGTCATCCCAGCACTTTGGGAGGCCAAGGTGAGAGGATTGCCTGATCTCAGGGGTTCAAGACCAACCCGGGCAACTTGGCGAGAGCTCGTCTCTACAATAAATAAAAAATTAGCCAGACGTGGTAGCTCAGGTCTATAGTTCCGGCTACTTGGAAGGCTGAGGCAGAAGGATCACTGGAGCCCAGCATGTTGATGCTGGGGTGGCCGTGAGCATGACACTGCACTCCAGCCTGGGTGACAGAGTGAGACTCCAACTCAAAAAAAAAAGAAATATCTGAACCTTACACTTCAACATCCAAAGAGATTCTCCTCTCCTCCAGCCACCTAGCTACATGTCTACTTCTAGACTGTTCTTTCCCCTCCGAGGACATTTTAAATATTCATTTCTCCTTTCTCTCCAGTCACTAGTCCTGGGGTGGGGGAGAAGTGCACAGTTAACATCTACCCAGACCCCACCTTTCCTTTCCTCAGGAATCTAGAGCCGCCATCTTAGTAGGCACAAGAGAGACTCATCTTCCACTGTGGTTGGCTTCTGGTGGGCATGGCCTTTGCCTGGGTGAGTGGCCGGGCTCAGCACCTAGAATCATTTTAATCGTGGAGTGGAGGGGAGGGGAGCTTTAGCAAAGTTCTGGTCTCCAGCCCGAGTTCTTTTTCATCTTTATGCCCCCATGAATTTGAAGAGAAATGGGAACCAGATGCTTCTGATACCTTTACACTTAACTCCTCAGAAAGCTGTCCAGGACGAGGCACTTGTAAGCTAACAAACCTTTTCTAAGACCCTTTGTCTAGGAAGTAAAAACTGCAATTTTTTTTCCAGAAATCAAGTTGCATGCCAGATCCTTGATTTACCTTTGCGCCGTCTCTCCCTGCCCTCAAAATCTGGATTCTCAGTTTATCAGGACCATCTGTCTCTGAAATATTCATTATAATTCATCGCATGTGTGTCCCTCTCTGCTGTTCCTGAGGATGTCAATTATCTCCTAGGATTCGTAAAGAAACCTGGTGAGGGAGACAGGGCAGAGACTATTATATTTGCCAACGGGGGAGGGATTAAAGGGGTTAAGTGATCAGATCAGCTTGTAACTGGCACGGCTTGGAATCTAGGCTCTTCACCCCAAGACCGTGGTTCTCACACATGAGCCCACATCAGAATCACCTGGCCTGGAAGCCCGGTTAAAACACGGAACGCTGGCCCCCACCCCACTGGAGGGCTGGAGGGAGTCCTGAGAATGTGCTTTGCTGAGCGATCCCCAGGTGACACTCCAGAGGCTCGTGGTCCTGGGCTCACATTTGGACACCCACTGTCCCCAGGAAACCTCAGTGGATCCTCTCTGAGTGTATGGAGTTGTCTCCCTTGGTGTTATCGAAGCCTAGCAGACAAAAAAAGAAATCTTCCTTCATCAAGCAGATTGTCACATATTTGCAAAGAGCGTCAGCCACCACAGGTCATTTTTGCCGGGACTTGTCCCCGGACTGTAAGCAACACCTCTCCGCCGCTGGTTCTCACTGTTTCCCCCGCTCGGCACCCGCCACGGAGCTCCCTTAACCTCAGTTTGTTTTGTCTCCAAACGTCTTATGACATTTCCCTGCTATTACATCTGACACCTCAGAGGTAATGGGACTGAATATCACTCATAATTCATAGATTCCTCTCAATGACTATTGCGCTCCTTAAAGCGAACTCCATGCGTGGAATCCCCGCTGGGGCAATATCGCCTTTTTGGCATCGTCAGTTAATTTGTTCATTTCCATGTACGTTATTGAAAGCACTCTGAGTCTTAATTAGTCCTCTTTAGCTGCTTTTCCCTGCAGCCCTGTGTCACAGAACCAAAGGCTCTGAAGCACAGTGAGGAACAGGCCTAATTAACAGGCCCACGATTGAAACTCGGAAAAGATGGGATCTGCGGAAGGAGATGGCTCTTCTACAAAACAGGGAAGCTGATGCAGCGACGGGGAGGGCTTTATTGTTAAAGATATCTGTTGTTTGGGGCTGCCTCACATCTCCTGCACCTCTTTTTCTTCCAGAAACGACTCTCCCCTTTCCTCCCACCCCCAATTCCAGTAGGCTCTGGAGGGGCCGTCTGTCAATGATCCCACCCCAAGCGGAGGAGAGGGTGCCTGACCAGGGCCTGGTCATTCAGAGGACATCATCCTTCGGGTCGAAGGGATCGGCTCAAGCATCAACACAGAATTCTAGTTGGGCCAATCAGAGTCCCTTGCCAGGATTTTTCTGGTGGGTACAACTTGGAGAGTTGCCTTTAGCCCTTGGGATCATAGGGTTGGAAGGATGTGACACTTTAACTTCCAAGTGTCATCTTTCCCATAGCATGGAAGAAGCCCCTCTTCCAACACAGAGAATGAAACCAAAGTTCCGAAAGTGGCAGAGCAGGAGGTGGAGGAAGATCAGAGCACCCCACAGACAGCGTTTGAGCTCTGGCGTGGTGATGTCAAGGCTAGGCTTGCCACTCCTAAGTACATCAGATGAGAATTGTCTTGTTTGAGTAACAACCCACTAGCACTTCAGCAAGCTCCTGTGATCACCATTGCCTGCCTGCCTTCAGCCCAGTTGCAGTCATGGGGGGCCTAAACTCGAGTTTGTCCCAACCAGGTCAAGAAAGTGGCCATGAAGACCCTTTATATATCTCCCACCTACTTCAGACCACTCCAAGGGACTGTGTTTCCGTCACATTTAAACCTATAAGACCAGTTTCCCTACAGCACCCAGGGCCTGTTCCCTGCACTAGAATGTCAGCACATCCCTTCGGATACCCTGAGGACTTTATTGGCCTCCCCATTTAGGGGACATAGCCAGTTACCACTAACCTTGTTCCTGGTCTGAACTTTTTCCCTGAGCTCACTCCATAGGAAATATGTATTGCGCTCGATTATGTGCTCATTACATCTGAAAATAAAACAGACATACATCCTTCCTCAAGAAAATCAAAGTTCAGCAAGGCATAGGAGCCACTGGTACTTGGGTCTGCCCCATGAAGAAGGTTCCCCTGTCTTATTTACACAGGTCAATGCACATACTCAATGTCTAGCCCGCAGGCCCATGATGGCCCTGAAAGTCGAGGCCCAGGGCATCTTATCCCCAGTGATCCAGACAGGAAAACCTTATTCGGCTTTGTTCCCACAGAAAGGAGTTTCAAACTGGATTTGGGCATGGACTAGGGCAGTGGTCCCAACTTTTTTGGCATTAGGGACTGATTTCAGGGAAGACAATTTTTCCAGGGATGTGAGGGAGGGGATCGTTAGCATTAGATTCTCATAAGGAGAATGCAATCCAGATCCTTCACATACAGTTCACAATAGGGTTTACGCTCCTATGACAATCTAATACCTTGGCAGATCTGACAGAAGACAGAGCTCTGCTGGCCCACTGCTCACCTCCTGCTATGCGGCCCCAGTCCTAACAGGCCATGGACCATACTGGTCTGCGGCCCAGGGGTCGGAGACCCTCAGACTTGGGGATTCATAAGGACCCTTTAGACCCTGAGATTCCAGAACTCTAAGATACTGGAGATTTGGGGAGACCCAAAGCCACCTCCATCCACATACATAAGTAATCCTATCACTTCTTAATTATTTTTCCTTTTGTAAAATATCTTCACTTGGCCCCCTAAAGAATTTGCTTTGTCTTGTTTTGTTTTACGGATTTTTATTTTAAATGTCTTCGTGATTGAAAAATAAAGCATGTTCATTATAGATCATTTAGAAACTAGAAAAAATTAAAAGAAACAAGAAAAATAGCCATAATTTTGGTGCCCAGAGATAACTAGTTTGAGCATTTTGCTATATTATAGGTACAGTCATGTATCCCTTGACAACAGGGATGCATTCTAAGAAATGCATCATTAGGCAATTTCATCATTGTGCAAACATCATAGAATATACTTACACAGACCTAGATGGTATAGCCTACTACACACTTAGGTTCTATGGCATAATCTGTTGCTCCTAGGCTACAAACCTATACAACATGTGACTGTACTAACCGCAGGCAATTGTAAACATAATGTGTTTGTGTGTCTAAACATACCAAGACATAGAAAAATTGCAGTGAAAATACAGTATTATAATCTTATGGGATCCCCATCATATATGTGGTCTGTTATTGATCGAAATGTCTTTGTGTGGCACATGACTGCATATACAGATTATTTGCTATTAAATAAACATAATTTTATATAAAATTTAAGGTCCTGTTTTTATCACTTTACCTTAAGTGAGGTTTTTTTTCCTATCTTAATTATTTCCTCAAAATCTTATTTTTTAGATGGCCTAATATTGCATTATAATATCACAATTTATTTGAATCCCATATTATTGAACATTTAGATTGCTTCTGTTACTTGCCATTATAATTAGCACTGCAGTGAACATCTTTGAGCACCAATAACTTTCCTCAGGGTAGTTTCTTAATGATAGTCTCTCCAGTCAAATAACAAACATTTTCAGATTCTTAAAATATGCATTCATAGTAAATTCCATGAAAATTATACTAATTGCACTGGTTTTCTATTACTTCTGTAACAAGTTACTACCGTTAACTTAGTGCTTTAAAACAGCATAAGTTTACTGTCTAACTGTTCTGTAGGTTAAAAGTCCAAAATGGGGCCAGGCTCGGTGTCTCAGCCTATAATCCCAGCACTTTGAGAGACTGAGGAGAGTGGATTGCCTGAGCCTACGGGTTCAAGACCAGCCCGGGCAACTTGGCAAGACCTCATCTCTACAATAAATAAAAAATTAACCAGGGCATATTAGCGTGCACCTGTAGTTCCAGCTACTTGGAAGGCTGAGGCAGAAGGATTGCCTGAGCCCAGCAGGTCAAGGTTATGGTGGCCATGAGCATGGCACTGCATTCCCGCCTGGGTGACAGAGTGAGATTCCAACTCAAAAAGAAAAAAATAGTCCAAAATTGGTCTCACTGGGCTAAATGAAAGATGTCAACAGCACTGCATTTTTTCCAGAAGGTTCTAGAGAAGAATCCATGTCCTCACCTTTTTCAGCTTTTAGAGGCTGCCTGCTTCCTTGGCTCATGGCCCCCGCCTTAATCTTCAAAGCCAGCAACGGTAGATTGAGTCCTTTCCAATCACATCATTCTGAGCTCTACTCTACCACTTTTTTTAAAAAATCCCAGATAATTCAGGATAATCTCCTTATTTTAAAGTCAGTTTATTAGCAACTGTAATTCCCTCTCCAACCTTAATTCACCGGTGCCATGTTACATAGCATATCCACAGGCTCTGGGGGTTAAAACAAGGGTACCTGGAGGTAGGGAGACTGAGTGAAAGACATTATCTTACCTACCACTAACTTGAACCCCAACAACTAGTTAATAAGATGATAATATTATTACATCTCCATCAGCGTTAGGCATTTATTTATCTTTAATCTTTGCCAAATTGGTTGGCCAAAAACAAGATCTGTTTGCTATTATTTTTATAACTCATCGTGGTTTTTTTTAACCACTTTATACTTTCCTTTCTAGAACACGCCTGTTCTCTCTTCATTAGTCTATCGGTCTTTTCCACCTTTACTTTTTAAATGAGGAATAGGAAAAGCCAGCTCGTGGTATATTCGAGAGTAATCCATGACCCAAATCTAACAGCCTTGTCACCTCATTTACTCAGCTAAAAACTCTTCTAGAATCCCAAAGTCCTTCCCATTTCAGCTTCCAGACTCTCCCAAATTCCCCTTCAACCTCCCAGAAAGACTGGCAGATGTCTTTTAGAAAGCCTGACTCATGATACTATGTTAACCCATAGGCTTACACAGGGAACCAGTAGACCTGACCCAAGTGCCACGTGGCAGAACTCTCCAGGAAATGCCTCTCGAGAACCTTCCAGACCTGACAAGAGAAAATCTATTATTGAAAAACCCAGCCGGGCTCGGTGGCTCAACCTGTAATCCCGCCTTTGGGAGGCTGAGGTGAGTGGATTGCCTGAGCCCGCGGGTTCAAGACCCGCCTAGGCAGGCGAGACCTCATCTCTACAATAAATAAAAAAAATTAGCCGGGCGTGGTAGCATGCGCCTGTAGTTCCAGCTACTTGGAAGGCTGAGGCGGAAGGATTGCCGGAGCCCAGCAGGTCGAGGCTGCGGAGGCCAGGAGCGGCCACTGCACTCCAGTCTGGGTGACAGTGAGACTCCAACTCAAAAAAAAAAAAGAAAAACTCCATCATCTCTCATCTCTATCACACCCAGTGTTTCTTTTCCCAAGGAAGTCCTACTGAAAACAGGGGAGGAGACAAGGGGGAGGCGAAGCTTTGCCAGCCACCATCCTTTGATGTAACCCCTCCAGATTGATTCTCTCCACACTAGATGTGGTGGGGAACCCAGAATCACGCTATAAGACAGTATGTCCCATCCCACCATGACCACAGGCTCCCTCAAAGTTTTAAGATGAGAACGGAGTCTCAGTTTAGGAATCAATAAGAGAATCATCAAAGACCTAAGAACCAGGGGTCCTCAAACTTTTAAAACAGGGGGCCAGTTCATTGTTGGAGGGGCAGACGATAGTTTAAAAAAAAAAAAAGGAATTTGTTCATAGTTTTTTTTTTAAACTATAGTCCGCCCCTCCAACGGTCTGAGGGACAGTGAACTGGCCCCCTGTTTTAAAAGTTTGAGGACCTCTGCCTAAGAACCTTTGGCAATGGCCGCAGCAAAGATCCAGTAAGGGGTGGCTGCAAAATGTACCTGGAATGACATGTGTACTTGGTGGTCGTGGGGAGCTGTGGTCGGTGGTGGAGTAAGACAGAGCACAGCAGGCTGGTGTCTGCATGTGATCAGGGCTTTGGGATGAAGTCTAGGCTCCGTGGAATGGTGTTTCACTCTACCCTTTCAAGTTCATACATCCAAGACACCTCCCCACACACCCTGAATCTGAGCACCAAAGGTGTGCTTCCACTCCCTCAGTCTTTCATGTGATCCACCTCTCCACTTGGCCAAACCCTGCTCCTCCTCGGACCTCCAGTTCCCGTCCACCAACCTGAGAAACCTCGCTGATCCTTCACCCCACATGCCCCATGAGATTAACCGCTGCCTTCCTAGCGTAGCCCTCATTCTTTATGCACAGTCTGGCATTCCTGCTACCGATATTACCATATTCATTACGGAACTCTTTATGAAGTGCCAAAAATAGGCCCAGCTCTGAGAATTAAATGTAAATAAAGTAGACACGGTCTCAGATACATTATAGAACAGTAGGGAATAAAGACGAGTACGCCACTGGTTTTAATGTGAATAATGGTGTCTTAAAAATACATGAGAGACGTGCCCATCCCGGACATGAGAAATCAGAGAACACTTCATAGAAAAATGAGGATCTTACCTGGCATTGAAAGATGAGCAGGAGAAGAGGAGAAGAAAAAATATTCTAGACAGAGAAGCAACAATTTATTTAACAAATTCTATATAGCGCCTCACTTATATTATTTCATTGAATCACTCTTAACACTCAATAAGATGGATACTGTATTTGTACCTGTTTCAGACCTGACAAGAAAAAATTTTTATCAAAAAACCCTGGCCAGGCTCAATGGCTCAGCCTGTCTGTCATTCCAGCACTTTGGGAGGCCAAGGTGAGTGGATTGCCTGAGCCCGTGGGTTCGAGACCTGCCCGGGCAACTTGGCCAGACCTCGTCTCTACGATAAATCAAAAATGAGCCGGGTGTGGTAGCGCGCGCCTGTAGTTCCAGCTACTTGGAAGGCTGAGGTGGAAGAATCGCCGAAGCCCAGTAGGTCAAGGCTGCAGTGGCCGGGAGCGTGCCACTGCACTCCAGTCTGGGCGACAGAGTGAGACTCCAACTCAAAAAAGAAAAAAAGAAAAGCCCCATCATCTCTCAACCCTTTCACACCCAAGGTTTAGGGAAATTGAGGCCCAGTGAGACTAAGAAACCTGTCCAGGGTCACATTACTGTAAGAAGTGGAGCTGAGATTTGAAGCCAGCCGTCGGCCTCTTCAGTCCAAACGTTTAATCTGTATGTTAAGCTGCATGTAGAAAGATTCAGGAGGACAAGAGACCCAAAGAAGTGTGAGGGTTCAGAGGAGGTTAGAGTGGTGGGTCACAGAGGGTGGGCAGCTTGAGATGAGATCGAGAAGAAGCAGGACCTTAAAGATGAAGACAGGGGCTTTAGTCTTCATGATCACAACAGTGAGAGGCATCAACATGCCCAAGTAAAGCTTTGCTTAGGGTCGGGAACGGACGGGAGGGAGCAAAGGAGGAGGTGATGTACGCAGGTAAAGGCTGCTGCAGTCTTACAGGCAGAGGAGGGTGGTGCCCTGTTCCAGCAGCCACGGAGATGAAGAAAAGTAAATACATCTGAGAGGTAATTAGGAGATCAAAGAGACAGCATTAGGTAGTTGATTGAATGTGGAGTGAGGGAAAAGGAAGTGGCTAGGAGGACAACAGTGTCTGGCATCCAGCTGGAAGTACACAGCTGGTGCTTCCATGTCCTACAATAGAGAGCACAAGAGGAGAAGCAGCTTTGAGAAGGAACATGGTGACTTCAACTTTGGATACGGTGACTATAAAAGCACATACAATAGATAGGTGCTGCAGGCAATTGGATATATAGATTCAAGGCTTCGGTGAGCATGTTAGGGTAATGTTGTGGGAATGGTCCGCATATAGACAATGTGATAGGGTGAATGAGACTACCCCGGGGAAAGTATGTCATGCTGGATAGAAGATCCAGACACCAATATTCAAGTAGAGAGCAATCTAAAGGAAGAATACAGAGGCAGTAACAACAAAGAAAAACAATTATTGAGCACGTATTTTGTGCCAATGTTCCCAGTATTTCATATGGATTAGCTCATTCAATCCTCACAGCAGTCCTATGAGTCAGAGTCACAGAGAGTTTATGGAACTTGGCCAGAGGCACACAGTAAGCACTGAGCCAGGATCTGAACACAGGCAATCAGGGGGGTAAAGTCTAGGCTCCTTGCAAACTATATAAACACCGTCAGCAACCAGAAACATGGGAAGAGGCTGTTGCATAGAAGACGGAGAAGTGAGCAGTGTCCAGTGCTTCTGAAAACTCCAGGAAGACAGACTGGGAAAGGTCTTTTGGATTTGGCTTGAAGGCAGCCATTAGTGACATTGGCTAATGCTGTTTCTCTTGGGTGATAGGGTGAAAACCAGATGGCAGTGACTCAGGAGAAGGAATAAATAAAGGCAGAGGACAAGCACAGACAATTCTTTCAAAAACGTTTGCAATGAGTAGGGGAAAAAAAGAATACAAAATAGAGCAGGGAACTGAAATGGGGTCAAGGAAACATTCTCCTTTTTTATTGTGGGAGATATTTGGACATGTTGGGAAGCCAAGAAAAGTCTAAAAGAGAGAGTGCTTCCATGAGCAAAGTCCCCAAGTACGTGGAAGAGATGGGATCCAGCGTACAGTTGGAGATGTTAATCTTAGCCTAGAAGGACATTCTTGCCACTGAACAAGAAGAAAGGAGGAAACCATGGCTCAGATGGAAATAAGATTATGCAGCTGTAGAAGGGAATTTGAAGGAGGTTGCATCTGATGATTTCTATTTCGTCTCTGAAATATCAAGTGAAAACCTCTGTTGAGCAGAAGGGTGGAGGAGAAGCATCAATATGTTTGAGGAATATCTGGGTGCTTCCTCCTCCAAGAGTTAGGGAGCATGGACAATCTAAATCCCTAGTGCCTAGCACAAAGTTGAGACAAAGTAGATGCTTAGTAAGTGTCTGTGGCTTGCACACCGCATTGTATTGGGTTGGAATCTTCTGAGGATCCCTGATGGATGGAGTCTGGTAAACCTAACACGGTCTGCCCTTGTCACAGCCAAGTTTTCCCTCAGGTAAACTTGAGCTTGGAAAGTTGAGAGGTATAAGCCCCATGAAGTGGCCAAAGTGTCTGTTTCCAGCCAAGAAACTAAAGCAGAAGAAAGGAGTTACAGTGCTCCCAGAGTAACTGGGCAGAGGGTAGTTCGACAAGAGCCACCTCTGTGAGGAAGGAACACTGGAGTAGCAATCTTTTCCAGGGTGAATAAGAGCTATCAGGGTTGTTTGGGATTTATATCTTCCTCATAAATTGGGAACTTTGTTACCTGGACACTTGTTCAACATTTAGTTTATCATCTCAAATAAGTCTTGCTCGAGTATCTAAATTATTGTTCAGGTACAGCCCCTGTTGCTTGGATAAAGTTCATCCAGTCTTCATAAATGAAATGCACCCCCTCCACAAAATTAAAAACTCATGGGCTTATAGGGTCCCTCTTCTAAATCTCCATCAGCGCTCTTCCCGATAAATCACAAGGCTGGGACACACAGCCCAACTTTTCCATGAGGAGCAAATCCTAGGTCCAATGGTTCATGACTGAAGCTCTATGATGCTTATTCTTATTGATAAGTTCACTAAGAAGATGGCTCCGTTTGAGCACCCTAAATTAATCCATCATTGGTATTTTATTCCACAAACCAAAGTCATCGTTGGTTCAAACTATGCAGATACACAGTGGAGAGGAATGGACAGTGAATGGGCATCAGGGCTGGGCTCTCTCTTGGACTTAGATCCTAAATACATGCTTGATTCAGCATTAGATAATTAGAATGCAAGGTCTCCCCGCAAAGCAATAAGAATACACATCCTTCTCTATGTTAGGGCATGACTTTATCACTGCAGACCACAAAGGCCATTTACAAGCAGCAGAAATTATTGGAAAATTAACATCCAAAGGACAGCTCAAGTTAGCCGTGCAAAGCACAATGCATTGGCCTAAATAATTCCATCCCACAAGTCAACTCATTTAGTTATCTGGGACTACAATCTACAACTCACCGCTTCTGGGGCTCCAATCAGAAAGCCAGCTTGCTAAAAATGCACATTTGGCAGAAGTCATGCTCCTCTGTGACACAGGTGACTGACAACACTGCCCTGAAATGTTCCAGGTCAAAACCATTTCACAGCACTCTCAAATGTCAGCAATACACTTGCCCGGACTCTGGAACAGACATGAACTTCTTTGAGAGGAAAAATCAATCTTTATGCCATCTATTGCTACTCCTAAGGAGGGAGATGGTTGCCCTCAGGATGAGAGCAGAGTCAGGCTGCTTTTGCAAATAAACATCAGTTTTACAGCCTGCATGTCCAGTACCTACTGTGGCATTTTAGATCTTGTACTTCTTTGAGAATCAGAAAAATCCATGCATCCAACTCCTCACCACCTTCCCAAATGCACATAAGTACACAAACATAAAATTGTGCATTATTAGGAATTCATGGGCTCCCTGAAACTCTTCTATGAACTCCTGGGATGGCTTCACCAAGGGAAGAACTTTCTGCTATCATCAAGCATGTGAATTTTGTTTTAATGGACAGGTAATATCCATACTTCAAGCATTTACTAGAGGATCCAGTGAGTTGATCAATGCAAGAACAACAGTCTTAAGCATGAGTCAGCTTTTGCCAGGTTATGCTGCAGTAACAAGCAGCCCCTCAGTGGCTCAGTGGCTTTCAGCAATGCAGGTTTCTCCATTGCTTGCATTAACATGTCCTTGATGGGTGAGTTGCTTTTCTGCTCATCTTATTCATTCCAGGCCCCAGATTGAAGGGGCAGCCCCCACTCTGCACATACTGATCTTACTGCAGCGGTAAGAGAGCAGCGACCAGACCTTGTAATGTTCTTTAAAGTTTCTACTCAGATGCAGCATACATCACTTCTGTTCTTATTCCATTGCTCTTGACAGGTAACATGCCCAGGACTCATATCAATGAGGTTGGAAATACTACCTCTCACAGGGTGGGGTGGAGGTTACCATGAAATGTAACTCCCTGGGGTTGAGCCTGACAGAAAGTGGCAGCAAAGACTTTGAAGAAATCACACAGTCTACAATGCTTAGTGACATGCCAGTCAATCTCACAGGTTCCCAAGTTCTATCCTTGATGCAAGGCAGAAAAGAGAAAGCAAAGAAACCCCACTACATTCACAGACACCATCAAAACACTTTGCCTGAAACGGAGTTTTTTGTCATGGCTTTTGAGTCTTATGGACAAAGTCTAGGAAGGGAAGAGATATTACTGTTAAAGACTTTGTCTATTAACAATTTAGTGTTTCTGAGAAGGTGATCGACTGGCCTGAAAAACTCCCCTTACGTTTTATGACTGGGATAAAAGTTGGTACTTCCTAGAGAACTGATTTGCTTCTTTCTATCAGATGATGAGGGTAACACATTACTTAAGATTTAATCTGACCTGTTACCAAGGAGTTCAGAGTTGAACTTCACACTCAAGAGTCATAAGAATGTAGCCTCATATGTCGAGTCAATTAAAGCTCCAATTTTCTATGTAGCTTCTTTTTGCTCTTTATAACTACATTTTTTTAAGGAAGAGGAAGTATGTTTATTATTCATGAAATGGAAGTGGATCTCATAATGTTTTATTTTTTGTGAGTTTTTTTATTTTAAAGTTGTGGGATACAAGTCAGGATTAGGTAAACAAGTTGTCATTGTACAGGTAAAGTTTGAGCCTCCCTTTGTTCCCCACATCACCTGATTTGAGATCAGGTACCCTTATTGATGTTCTGCGTCCCCCATCCTCACTCCCCTGGCAGTTTCCAGCTACTGCCAATTCCTTTCCTGTAGCATTATGGTAAATGTTCAGGGTCCACTTATGAGTGAGAACATGTGTTACTCGTTTCCTTGTTTCTATGATAAATCACTGAGTATTATAGACTCTAAATCCATCCAAGTTGCTGCAAAGTCCACAGTTTTGTTCTTCTTATGGCTGTACACTATTCACATATATGCACCACTTTTTTTTATCCAGTCCAGTTTTGATGGACAGCATGGTTGGTTCCATGTTTTTGCTACTGCAAATAGTGCTGCAATAAACATCCATGTGCAGGTATCTTTTTTGCAGAGTAATTTAAGTTCCTCCAGGTATATTCCCAGAAGGGGGACTACTGGGTTATATACAAGGTCAATTTCTAGCTCTTTTAGGAATCACCACACTGTTTTCTAGAGGTTGAACTAGTTTGCATTCCCACCAACAGTATAGAAAAGCCAGGCTCGGTGGCTCAGCCTGTAATTCCTCACCTTTGGGAGGCTGAGGTGAGTGAATTGCCTAAACCCGCGGGTTCGAGACCCGCCTGGGCAACTTGGCGAGACCTCATCTCTACAATAAATAAAAAAACTAGCCGGGCGTGATAGCGTACGCCTATAGTTCCAGCTACTTGGAAGGCTGAGGTGGAAGGATCGCTGGAGCCCAGCAGGTTGAGGCTGCGGTGGCCGGGAGCAGCCACTGCACTCCAGTCTGGGCGACAGAATGAGACTCCAACTCAAAAAAAAAAAGTTTAAAAAAAACAGTATAGAGGTGTTCCCTTTTCTTCCACATCCTCTGTTGTTTTTGGTTTTATTCATGGTCGCCGTTCTTACTGGAGTTAGGTGATATATCAATGTGGTTTTGATTTTCATTTATCTGATTATTAGTGAGTTTGAGCGTTTTTTCATGTGTCTGTTGTCTGCTCATATATCTTCTTTTGAGGAGTGTCTATGCATGTATTTTGCACACTTTTTAGTGGACTTTTTTTCTTCTTTCAGCATGTTTGAGTACCTTGTAGATCCTGGATGTTAGACATTTGTCAGATATGCAGTTTTCAAATATTTTTTCCCATTCTGTGGGCTGTCTCTCCATTCTCTTGATGATTTCTTTTGCTTTGCAGAAGCTTTTCAGTTTGATGAGGTCCCACTTGTCAAGCTTATCTCTTAAGGCATGGACTTTTGGGGGTTTGATCAGGATTTGGTTGCCTATTCTGATTTCCATAAGGGTATCTCCTGCATTTTCTTAATGTTTGAGGTTTTACGTTTAGGTCTTTGATCCATTTGGAGCTGATTTTTGTGTATTGTGATAGGTAGGGGTCCCATTTCATTCTTCTGCACATGGTCAGCCAGTTTTCCCAGCGTCATTTACTGAATAGGTATTCCTCTCCCCAGAGATTGTTGGTAGAGGCTTTGTCGAAGATGAGTTGATTGAGAAATTGAGGTTTTGCTTCCGGAATCTCTATCCTGTTTCATTGGTCTATATGACTGCTCTTGTACCAATATCATGCTGTTTTTATTATTGTAGCCTTATAATAAAGTTCAAAGACTGGAAGTGTGAAACCTCCTGCTTTGTTTCTTTTGCTAAAGATTGCTTTGGCTATCCATGGATGTTTTATATTTCCATGTGAATTTCTGTATTGTTGTTTCTAGGTATGAGATAATGATGTTGGTAATTTAATGGGTATTATGTTGAATCTGTAGATTGCCTTGGGTAAGATGGACATCTTAACAAATGTTGATTCTTCCTATCCATGAGCATGGAATGTTTTTCCATTTGTTTGTGTCATTTTCTGATTTCTTTGAGCAGTGTTTTGTAGTTTTCATTGTAAAGATCTTTCACTTCTCTGGTTGGGAAGATGCCAAGGTATTTTATTTTCTTTGTGGCTATTGTAAGTGAGATTGTGCTTTTTATTTGGTCCTCTGCCTGTTTGTTGTTGGTGCATAGGAAGGTAACTGTCTTTTGCATGTTTATTTTGTACCCTGAGACTTTGCCAAAGTCCTTTATTAGTGCAAGGAGGTTTTTGACAGATTCTCTTGGATTTTCGAGGTATAGGATCATTTCGTCAGCAAAGAGGAATAATTCGACTTCTTCTTTTCTTATTTGAATAACCTGATTTCCTTCTCTTGTCTGATGGCTTTAGCTAGGACTTCCAACACAGTGTTAAACAGGAGGAGTAAGAGTGTACAACCTTGTCTTATTCCAGTGTTCAGGGGAAATGCTTCCAATTTCTGTCCGTTTAGCAGTATGTGGGCTGTGGGTTTATCACAGATGGCACTAACTATTTTGAGGTATTTTCCTTCTATGCCTTCTATGCCTAGGTGTTCAAGGGTTTTTATCAAGAAGGGATGCTGAATTTTACCGAAAGCTTTTACTGCATCTAATGATATTATCATGTGGTTCTTGATTTTACATCTGTTGATTTATTTAATTACATTTATGATCTTGCCAATGTTGAACCAGACCTGCATCCTGGGAATGGAGCTTACTTGGTCATGGTGGCTTTTTTTTTTTTAGGTTGAAAAATAGAGTTTATTTGAAAAGTAAATTAGAGCGAGAGAGAGAAGATTCACTTGCCCAAGGTAGGGGAGGGGAACAAAACTAGGAAACATGGTGGCCATAGCTCAAAGACCCATGTGGACACACCAGAGTTTAACAAAGCAGTGGTTGCTGGATGATTTTTGAGATGCATTGCTGGATCTAATTTGCTAGAATCGTGTTGAGAATCTTTGCATCTATGTTCTTCAGGGATACTGGCCTGTTGTTCTCTTTCTTGGTTGAGTCTTTACCTGGTTTGGGTATCAGTGTGATGTTAGCTTCATAAAATGCTCAGGGAGAATTCCATCTTTCCTAATTACCTGAAATACTTTTAATAGGGTTGATATTAACTTCTACTTGGATGTTTGCAGAATGCCACTGGAAATCCATCTGCTTCAGGGCTTTTTTTTGGTAAGTTGTTTTCTTATGACATAGTAAATTTTATGGGTTGTCATTGGTCTATTTAGGATCTCAATTTCTTCTTGTATAATTAATTTTTTAAAAATAATATTTTGGAAATGTTTTCTAGTTGGAAAAATAAGCATATTTAATGTAGAATTTTTTTAAAGCAAAAAAAAAAAAAAAAGAAAAGTAATCCATAATATCACCTCTTCTCCACCCCCCAAAACACCCCTGATAACATTTTGGTATATTCCTTCCAATAGTATGCTTGTATCTATTTACATATAAATAGATACTATATATTTATATTTATATATGTAAGTTGGTTTGCTAGCATTTTGTTGAGGATTTCTGCATCTATGTTTATCAAAGATGTTAGCCTGTAATTTTTTTTCTTGTAATATTTTTATCTGGCTTTGGTGTGAAGGTAATGCTGGCATTGTAAAATGAGTTTGAAAATGTTTCCTCCTCTTTAGTTTTTTGGAAGAGTTTGAGAAAGTTTGGCTATTAATTCTTCTTTAAATGTTTGGTGGTACTCACTCATGAAACTCATCAACCCTAAGTTTTTCCTTGCTGGGATGCTTTTGATGACTACTTCTGTCTCCTTACTTGTGGTTGGTGTGTTCATATCTACTTCTTCATGATTCAGTCTTAGTCTTTTGCTGGGTGTTTTTGTGGCTGAGGAAGTAGCCACTCAGAGGTACAGTGAAGTTGCTTTTTATGTACTTTTGAATTATTTAGACTTAAAATAGTATTTTTATAATATTAATAAAGCCTCATTTTATGTACAATACTATAAATAATATCAACCAGGCTGCCAAACTAAACAACAGTGTCATCAAGAATTGCATAAGTGGAAAGCTGGTAAGCCAAGAAAATAGTAATTGTGTTCACACTGCTGCTTCAAGACTAAGAACTCAGCTGGTCACAGAAACACTCTCCAGCCCATCAGGGGTACTGTACAAGTCAAACCATGAGCACTTCCACATGTGAGTTTGACGGCTATCATACTATTATTTCAACATTTACTAGTGTTGTCATTTACAATGACATTTTATGCCCTGTAACAATGTCACTCAAGCATTTATAAGTCAGGATACAAGTGCCAGGCTAAAAACACATCCCAAAATCAATAGCTCAGCAGCGGAAGTTGAAGGCAATAAAGCCGCATGGTGTGCTGCACAGTTGATTTAAGAGATGCTCTCAGCAGAGATGGAGACACACGTGCACCAAGAGATGGAAGCTGGAGTGCTCTATACATTATTGTTTGTAATAGCCAGACGTTGGGTGCAGCCCTAATGTCTACCAACAGTCAAATGGATAACTGAATTATGGTATACCCAATAGAGTGCTGTGCAGCCACACAGGCAAATGGACTCCGGCTGCATCCAGCAACATGGATGAATTATACAGACACAGCATTTATCAAAAGAAGCTGGACCCACAAATAAATGCACACTCTATGACTTCAGTTATATAAAGATCAAGAACAAAGACAACATCAAACTCGAGTTTGCAAATGCACTTTTAAGTAGTAAAATTATGAAGAAAGGCAAATGGACTGGGCTTAGTGGCTCAGCCTGCAATCACAGCGCTTTGGGAGGCCAAGACAAGAGGATTGCCTGTGCCCACAGGTTCAAGACCAGCCCAGGCAACTTGGCGAGACCGCGTCTCTACAGTAATTCAAAAATTAGCCGGGCTTGGTAGTGCATGCCTGTAGTTCCGGCTACTTGGAAGGTTGAAGCAGAAGGATTGCTGGAGCCCAGCAGGTCAAGGCTATGGTGACTGGGAGCATGCCACTGCACTCCAGTCTGGGTGACAGAGTGAGACTCCAATTCAAAAAAAAAGGAAGGCAAAGGAGTGATTCATAATAAAAGTCAAGGTGACATTCTGCTTGGGTAGAGACCCAAGGAGGACTCTGGGCACTGGCAAAGTTCTGCCTCTCAGCCCTGGCAGTGGTTATATGTTTTTTCTTTGTGATAGTTCACTAAGTTGTGTGTCTTTGTTTCATATATTTGGTGGCACATGTGTTATATTGCACAGTATAAAAGGTTGGGGAAAGCAGTGTGACAGGGTTAGAGAATCCAATGTGGCAATTTGGATTATCTCCGATTGTCACTCTGGTGGTTCTGTGTGAACATCCTTCCCTCCGTTCCCTGACTATTACTCTGACGGGCATCCTACTTCCTGCAGTCTATCACTAAGTGAGAACACATATCTAAGGTTCCCAAGGAAGAGGATGGCACAGAAGACTAGTGTCCCCTCCCAGACACCGAGGGAGAAGGAGGGAAATTAGTGCATGAGACTAAGAGGAAGATGGCAGGGGAAGATGAAGATGGGACTTCCCTCAACAGAGGGCCAGGATGCAGAAGAGAGGACCCGCACAGACTTCTCCCAGAGACACCTTGCCTACAGCAGTGCAGGATTTTGTATTCTTGTAAGTCCTACTCCACTTCCCCCAACAGAGGAGAGGATACTTAGACTTGTTCTGTGGAGATGGGAGCTGTGATCTGAGAGGCCAAAACAGATGCCCCTTTATCAACTAAGATGGCCCTAAGGTTAAAGAAACAAAAGTTACCTGCAGACTGAGGTCTCAGGACTTGGCTGGCAGAGCAACTCCCTAACGAGAGAAGCTATCAAGCAAAATGTCAGACCCTCCCTACCTCTGGTTTGCAGTTCTGATTGGACAGAGAACTTGCCTTACAATTATTATTTCCGAATAAACAACTGCAAACCCTGAGTCAGTTTTAGCTAGCTTATAGAGACAGCGCGTAAACGGTCTTTGTATCCCATAAATCACTTTTTGACATAAAGAGCCAAATTCTGCCTCATTTTGATGCTGAAACCCCGCCCCAAAGTGAACACGGGATGTATGTTACATGTATATTTACTCAATGTACATGCACTCGTCTCCCATTGTAAATATGTATAGATTAGCCGGGCTCAGTGGCTCAGCCTGTCATCCCGCGCCTTTGGGAGGCTGAGGTGAGTGGATTGCCTGAGCCCGCGGGTTCGAGACCCGCCTGGGCAGCGAGACCTCATCTCTACAATAAATCAAAAAATCAGCCGGGCGTGGTAGCGCGCGCCTGTAATTCCGGCTACTCGGAAGGCTGAGGCGGAAGGATCGCCGGAGCCCAGCAGGTCGAGGCTGCGGTGACCGGGAGCAGCCACTGCACTCCAGTCTGGGCAACAGAGTGAGACTCCAACTCAAAAAAAAAAAGTGGGACCCTTGGCCACTGACAGAGGCAGACTTAAGTGGAAGGAGCAGAGCAGCAGGGAGACCCCATCACCAGTACAGACATTTTGTAGAAAAATGATACTACTGTAATCCGGGGAAATTAGCACCCTCTCCCCTACTGTGGCTTTCGCAGGCGCAAGTGAAAACTTTTGACCTGGTTTGCTTAACATCTTCTGTTTCCAGAACTAATGATGACTTTTGTATTCTGCTTTCAAAACGTAAGTACAGCAGTTATTTCAACTTCATCCTGTGTTTTAATGACTTCAGGGCTTGCTGTCATTTCTTTCATGCCCAGCTCTCGGTGATTTGTGGATTCTTTATCATGATTCATTCTTTGAGCAGCTGGCATGCGTCTTTGTTACCTTTCTGAGTGTAGGCTGGTGGGTGTGGGTGTTCCCGAACTGTTGCCTCTCTGAGGATACCTTCTTTGTACCTTCATACATAAGCAGAATCTTGTACAACGACTTTTTTCCCCTTCAGAACCGCCATCACTTGTCCATGTTGTCTCCTATTTAATGCTGCAAGAGACAAGCCAAGGTAAGCCCGACTTCTAATCCTTTGTTGTTAGTTTGTTCTTCCTGGAATTTGAGTGGGTGATAATTTCTTTGTCCTTGAAGTTCAAGAATTTCACCAGAGTATTTCCAAGTGTTGATCTGTTTTCATTCTTTTCGCCTGGTGTCTGGTGAGCACCTTTGATCTGCAGATGTAAGCCTTTCTCCATCTCAGAACTATTTTATTCTGTTATTTCTTTTAATGCTGCTCTTATTCTATGTGCTCTGATCTCTCGTTCAGTGACATGGGTTTTCAGAGCCCTGAAGCTCCACTGTCTGTCCCCTACAGCCATCTTCGCCTCTCTGAGCCCTCGTCTCTGATCACGTTGTCCTTTTCTGAGCAGTCTGCTCAGGTTTACTTCAATTCGGGGGTCTGTAAGGGGGGTGTTTATTCAAATAGGCCAGTATCCAATCTATTGCCTCCCCTCCGGCTCATGTAGACTGACTTTCTTCCACATCATTTTTGTCAAAGGTACATTCTACCCCTCTGGCTCTGAAGCAAGAAGAGGATGTTATTTCCGGCTCCAAGTACAGGCATTGGTCCAAGTACAGGTGATAACAGGAGCAACACATGGTTCACCCATAGATGGGCAGACTGTCAGAGGCTCCTGGAGCAGTCTCCATTGCAGTTCTCCTGCATATTCATTGTACATCTGGCATCTGACCTGCAAAGACCAACCAAGAAAAGGGAAAAAAAATCAGATGCTGGTTATCTGCTAAGAGAAAAATCATCCAGATGCCCTGTTTCTCGTGTTGGCAATTACAACCAATTTCTTTGTGGGGGTCAAGATGGGGAAGGCCCTGATCACTTACAGGTCATCCAAGCAGGTGATACAACTGTTCCTCCCACTACCTGCAAGCAAGAAATGAGTAAAAGTCAGCTCTGGCTGGATTTTAGATTGATCTTCTAATCACAATCACAGTAGAGGGATTCCAGGGAGACGAAATTACATCTGTCATTCCAAGTACATGAAAGGTTTAGGGGAAAATACGTTCCTAATTTATGTTATTTGTTGAGACATCACACAATTGCCTCTTCAAGGTTTTGTTTTCTTTAAGGATTCCCTGGTTATAGATTTCCAGCCACTCAAATCTGTCACTCAAAGCACTGAACATGGCAGATGCCAGACTTCATGTGTGGTATTAATTGTAAGTTTTTGAAATTTAAATGATTTTTAACTGTCTTTTTTCTCTATAAAGGTATTTCATATCCCCTTTGGGAAAGGATATAGTATAAAGATCTCTGCAACTTAAATGGTCTTGGTTTTACGAGCTTGTCAATAGCAGTGTCCTCACGTTAACGTTAACACTTATCTTAGGACTTAAATTGAGTTAAGCTCTCACCCACTCGTGCAGAAAAACCAGTCTCTTGGTGAATTTAGCCAGGTGTTTTAGCCAGCGCTCTCGCAACAGGCAGAGTTTGAGGCAAAGACTTATGTACAGGTATTTTATTTGGGGGAGTAATCTCAATAAGAATATCATTTGGGGGAGTGAAATTGAGGGGCACACAGCGAATCTGTCACTGTGATAGTAAGCTGTTCACAATTACAAGAAACTGGAGGGCTGACCTCGAGGGCACAGCCACGCAAAATGCACCCAGAATTTTTTGTCCTAGGATGAAGAGGGTAATATGTGAATGCCATCTCTCCTCCCCCATGGGTCAAGAATTGCTTCATGGGTTTTCATTCCCTCACACTTCCAAGATTACCCAAAGGCGTGTGTCAGAATGACAAAGTGTGCCCTGCAGACATCCCAAAAGAGAGAAGCTCAGGTGGAAGGCAAGAGAGGCTTGGTGTAGCTCAGGAGAGGTGACACCTGCAGACGGGTGCCAAGTTACACCTGCAGATAGCTGGTTACCACAGCAATCGCCAGGCCATAAGGTAGACTGAGAGGATGTGAAATAGACACAAGACTTGTTCTCTGCATTGGACAACTTTAAGGAGTGGGTCTTCTCTGTGTCTTCTCAACATTCAATATTATAACTTGCAGAGCTAGTGCTCTGCCATTATCGGTTACAGAAGAGGACCCACCAACTTGTGTACTTAGAAGAGATGGAGATAATAGAGACAGAGAGAGAAAAAGGAAAGAAAGATAGTCTGGGGAGAATGGGGAGAACTTAGGGAGAAAGAAGAATAGTGTGGAATCCTCTCATCAATAAAATTAGACAAATAAAACATTTTCTAAATAAATAGAAATTTAATATAAATATAAAATACTCTGCTGGGCACTTGTACATCAAAATCTTTTAGCTCTTACCAAAAACGTGGGAGGTAAGTATTATCTTCATTTTACAGATTAAGTAAATATCAAATATCAAAGAGGTAATGCTCCCAAGATTACACCACTAGCAAGTACCCAAGCCAAGGTTTGAATTCATGACTGCCTGATGCAAAAGCAACTGCATCATAAAGTACTCAGGATGCTCAATGTTTTGAATTTTAACTTTTATAAAATCTATCAACTTCATTACTTTAACCAAAAAATCTGACCTGAACAATTTTCTCTTTGGTAGTCGTTTTATTTTAACTTTTGTGAAAGCTTCAGACTCTCTTTCTGGTTAGCTAGCGATTAGTGCTGTGTTAGCAATATGCACATGGAAATGTAAACATGGCAGGGATGGCTTTGGCAAAATGCATCCTGATCTGACCCAGGCCAGTCCCACCCTTGCCAAAACAAATAGGCATTTTGGATAGAATCTAACTCCAAAAACCGTAATGCAGAGGTGAGTTCAAAACTAAGAAGGTAAAATCCTCAACTGCCAAATGCACGCAAAAAATTAATTATAGAATAGAAAACCAAGCTAACTCCGTGGGGAGTCACTTGGCTTCTTTCCCAGATTATAGGTCCTATTGGTTCTTTTGATCCATGATTAACCTAACCACCAAGTTAGGCTCTAATTCCTATATGGGGTCAGGAAATGTGGGTTCAGGGCTGAGAATAGCAGGGATGGTATGATATTCAGTGATTCAAAGGATTGTCTCAACCTTAAATAAGAAAGAGATACATTCCATTTACCTACCTGCATGATATTCAGCGATTCAAAGGATTGTCTCAACCTTAAATAAGAAAGAGATACATTCCATTTACCTTTCTGGGGAGGCTGAAAGAAATTTACTACCTATAGACGCTTTTGGAAGAAACTTACCTATAAAATATCCAGATTTTAGGCAAGTTCCACATGAAGCTATAAAGTCTGAATTATATTATTTGAGAAATAAAGCAACTACAAAGCAAATATTTAACATAAAAAAACCTTTGCAGGTTAGTGGAGCCCCAAATGGCATCAATAAAAAGAATATATAACTGCTCCAGAGGGAAACGTGTACAGCCCAGAGCACAAATGCTACCCCTAGAAGTAAGTCATCTCTGATTAATAGGAAATTGCCAAAATATAAGAAATGAATCACATTGAGGAAGGGTAAGCAGATACCATAAAGATATTTGTTTCCTAAGAACTGGATATAATGGAATCATAAGAAAGAAAATGTGAAATAAGTAGATTTAAAATCATTAAAGCGTTAACAGTTTTAAAAGAAGGTACAGTGAAGGACAGGTCTGTATGAGAAAGGAAGAAGCAAATTTGGAAAGGAGCTGATAGGACTTCTAGAAAGGAAAGAATAAAAACCATAAGCATTTAAAACTCAGTGGTTAAACACGGGATCAAAAAAACGTAAAAACTAGCAAGAATCAGTGAACTGGAATATAGATTTGAGAAAATCACTAGAATGTACCTACAAGGTAGAGTAATACAATATATGACAGATAGATGAAGAACCATCTGCCAGTCGAAGCAGATCTCATAAAAGAAACAACAGCTAACAAATATGTATTTGGAATTCTAGAAGGCAAAACACGAGGGGAGAAAAGACAGTAATCAAAGGATTCACAATTGAAAATTTTCTAGAACTGAAACAAGACATGAGTCTTCAGATTGAAGAATCACAAATTCCAACACTCAGACAGATTTAAATGAAAATCAAATGCATCAAAAAAGAAAAAAATCTTAAAAGCGATGAAAAAGGAAAGCTAAAGCTGAATTATAAATAGTTCAATCTTCTCATCAACAGATACCAGAAACCCAAGGAATAATGGTTTCAAAGTGCTGAGGAAAAATAACTTCTTGGCCTAGAATTCTCCAGATAAGCTTTTTTTTAAGAATGAAGGGAACAGAAAAACATCTGCAGATAAAATCAGGTCAATATTTTCATTCACAAACCCTCTGTGAAAAAACTACCGGAAAAAAAATGTACTTTAGTGAAAATGAAATTGAACTCAGAAGAAAAGTTTGAGGTACAAGAAGTAATGCATCCCCCTACACGCACACATACAAGTAGATAAGCATTCACAGTGGAAAAACAATTTCTTTTTAAAGTGTAAAGTAGGTAAGGGGTTAAAGCAATGTGAAACTCAAACACTTGATAACAATTAAATAGAAATAATAGTGAGGGAAATAGAGTCAAAGCGTTCCAAATATCTTGTATTTTTTTAGAAGTAGAACAAAATAATGATTAACTTTAATCTCTATCAGATGCATATGTTAAAAACTTTTGGAGTAACTTCTTACAGATCAGGAAAAAAAGTACAGTTTCCACAGCAATAGTAGAAAAGCAAGTGCCCACCAGACGTCGAACAGAGACCAGATCAAAGAAGATAAATGTGAAACTATTAACTTACGTATGATTTCTAAGTCATTGGACAGGATGTGATCAGGCAGGTTATAATTAAGAGTAGACAGGAAAAAAAAGAGGTCTGAAGAGGGAGCCTTGGGCTTTCAAAGTAAGAGACTGGGAAAAGAAATCCAGTCTTGCAGTGGAGACAGTGAGATAGAGAAAGCCAAGAGGGTTCAGAGTCAGGGAACCCAAATGAGGAAAAGGCTTCAAGAGGGAGGCGGTGATCAACTGTGTCATTTGCTCCGGATAGCTTAGGAAAGGGTACTGTGGAAACCTGCTGTTGGATTTAATAATGTAGAGATCCTGGTAAAGATAAAAGAGTACCTGTTGGAGTATAAAATGTTGATACATAAATAGGTAATAAACACACCCTCGTATGAGGAAGGCCTTGACATCGGACACAATTTGTATTACAAAATAAGGAAGAGAACTTCTGTGGTTACCCATATGAAAATGAAATTTTTTTTCTTTTTATAATTCTTTTTTTTTTTTTTTTTGAGTTGGAGTCTCACTCGGTCGCCCAGGCTGGAGTGCAATGGCACGTTCACAGCCACCTCAGCGTTGACCTGCTGGGCCCTGGAGATCCTTCTGCATCAACCTTCCAAGTAACCAGAACTACAAGTGTGCACTACCATGCCCAGCTAATTTTTTTATTTATTGTAGAGACGAGGTCTCACCATGTTGCCCGGGCTGGCCTTGAACCCCTGGGCTCAGGCAATCCTCTCAGCTCAGCCTCCCAAAGTGCTGGGATTATAGGCTTGAGCCACCGTGCCTGGCCTTAAAATTCTATGTCTTTAGGGTGAAAAAGGATTTCTTAATTAGTCCCAGAAAAGCAAAATCACTACTAAAATCTTTGATAGTTTTGACTCCATTAATGTACCAAACTTTCCCTTAAGTCACCATAAATAAAGAGGAAAGTAAACCAGCAAAGTAGAAGATATTAGCAACATAGATAAAAAAGATTGTCATCAAGATTATGCAAATGATTTTCCAAAACCAGTAGAAAAATATAAATAACCCAATTTAAGAATGGCAAAATACGTATGAATAACTCCTCAAAGAAGAAAAACCGTATTGCCTGTAAATATATTTTTTAAAGTGCTTAGACCTATTAGTAATCAGAGAAATGCAAATGAAAACAATAATAGGATACCATTTCACACCTAGCAATCTTACAAAAATGACAGAATGACAGCTAAGGTACAGGGACTCCCAAAACCACCAGTGAAATGTTAACTGGTACAACCACTTTGGCAATATCCACTCAAGTGGAAGACTTGCAGTCCATACAATACCAACCACTCCTCGTGAGTGGCTCTCACATTCATGAAGAAAGAAACTGAAGTATGTTTTTATCTCAATTTATATAAAAGTGAGACGTTAGAAATAATCTAAACACTCACCAAGAAGGGAAACAAGGAAGTGAACTAATTAAATATTTCCTAGAATGGAATATCATACAGAGATTGAAACATAAGCCAGAATTACACAAACCAAGGTGAAAAAAAAAATCAAGAATATAACATCAGATGAAGCAAAACAATTGCTAAAGGATAGTATATATAATAACACTCGCATAAAATGTATAATACAAAAATTGGTACCAACGTTTTTCATGAATACTAACATAATAACATCATGATTAAAAAGGAAATACGCAAACTTTAGAATCGTGTACACCTCTAGTGAGAGAAAAAGTAATGGAGTCAGAAATGTCCACGAGAGGGCTTGAATTGTATCTGTGATGTGAGCTCTTAAAAGATATTACAGATTTGCAATAAAGTTGATCGGATGCTAATCTGTATAACCAAGCTGATGGCTACATGAATGTTTCTAATCTTATTCTCAGCACTTTTCTGCATGCTTGAGATTATTATATGATAAAAACAAATAAGCTTGATGGAAAGTGGGGGAAGAAGTGATTAGGGACATTCATGAAGAGAGATCTGAACAGAGGGTAAAAGAAGAGTTTTGATTCAAGAGTTATCAGTAATGATTGTTGTTTCTCAATGAGTTGTTCACAGCCTATTTGTAACCCATAGTGTTCTATGTGGAACCATGAGAAGGTCCAAACATTGTAAGTCCTTTCTGTGGTTTTTTGGTTTTTATGTTTTGAGTTGGAATCTCACTCTGTCGCCCAGACTGGAGTGCAGTGACACACTCTCGGCCACCTCAGCTTCGACCTGCTGGGCTCCGGCCATCCTTCCGCCTCAGCCTTCCAAGTAGCCAGAATTACAGGCACGTGCTACCACTCCTAGCTAATTTTTGATTTGTACAGACGCGGTCTCGCCAAGTTGCCCAGATGGGTCTCGAACCCACAGGCTCAGGCAATCCACTCACCTCGGCCTCCCAAAGTGCTGGGATTACAGCTGAGCCACCGAGCCCAGCTCTTTCTGTGGTTTTTAACGGAAAAATGTCTTTTAATTTCAAGGCCATTTATTATTATTTACACAGGAGCCTACTTTCGAGGTATTAATCTCTGAAGATCATTTTTATGATTGACACAAGTCATAAAGTAAAATCAGTGCATGCTATTGACATTCTCCAAGGATTCTAATTCAGTACGCTATAAGAAAATGGGTTTGCTAAGCAAGTCAGGGCAACACTGTAAATCTTCTAATGCATATGTTCCCAATGACCCCCAAACTCAGTGGTTTAAAGCAATGACAACACTTATTTCGCTCGCCACTGTGCAATTTGGGCAGAACTCAGAGGGATTAGCTTGTCTGTGATCTATTTGGAATCAGGCCGGGAGACTGCAAGCAGGAATTATCTGAAGACTCTTTCTCTTAGATGTCTGGTGGCTGATGTTGGTCACCTCTCTTCAGTGGAGACTTCTGGCTGGAACATGTACACATGGCCTCTCCGGGTTGCCTAGTCTTCCTCATAACGTAGTGGCTGTGTTCCAGTAGCAAGTATCCTGACAGAGAAAGCCAGACCCACAACAACTTTTATGACCTAGTCTTGGAAGTCCCATGACATCATTCTCCCGCATTCTTTGTTCAGGCAGTCACAAAATTCAGGGACCAAAGATACTGCATTTTGAGACAATGCAGCTTTCACAGACACACAGAAGAGTATTCGCACAGAATAGTTTATCTATGCAATCCCCTCCAACCCAACAATTTTTTGAAAGGACCTCTGAGTTGTGTGTGTGTCTGTGTTGGAGATCTCAATATTGTCTTGAGTTAATCGTGGTTTTTAGCTGCTGCTATTTTTAAAAATTCTAAATTATAATTTTCCGCATTTTCCACATTAGTATGTGTCCACAGTTATCAACCTAGTTTGCGGTAGGTTAATTCTTAAATCTATATTGGTTAATCACATATATTTATATTGATAATGCCTTGGTATTTAAATTTTTAATAATTGGAAACTAAGACATCTGTCCATGGTATTTTGAATATGAAGCATCAACAGATGTATGGATAATCATCCCATATGTATTCGTACAATGACTGATGTGCTATCCATGAATTCATCTTCTTTAAATAGCTTGCAATGTGTTATTAAGGTAACAGCAATTAAGGTTAAGCAATTAAGGGTATGTTATAAAGTAAATATATGTCTATCCTGAAACTTATTTGCTTAACTCTTTGAATAATTATTAAATTGAATTATTTCCTCATCTGAAATGGGAATAGGAAGGGCTAAAACAATGTTTTCCTACCCAAGGTGTCCCAGTTAGGTGCTCAGCGAGGTCTGCTGGACTTCACTGAAGTTGAATAACTTATTCATGTATCCATTCAAGACAGTGACTGATTTGTTGAGGAAGGGGAACCAAAGGGGTAGAACCAAGGATGACCTCAAGGTTTCAGGCTTGGGTAACTGAGTGAATAGTGATGCTTTTCCTAAGATGACGGACATAGGAAGAGGGGCAGACAGTAATCTCTCCAGGGACAGATGTAACCTCATCTGTTTAACGCAAACAACTTTTGTGCCCTGTCAACCTTCTCTTAGGGTTGTGTTTAGATTTTAGGATCTTCCTATGTTGATGATGTACCAACACTTAGCTTATCTCTGCCTATCTCTTATTTTAGATAAGTTCGTCTTTTCCTACCCTGGGTTTGGGTTATCAACAGCAAAAAATGCTTCCTTCATCGATCAGTGATATGAGCCAAGGAATCATAAGAAAAGCATAGAGAAAACCAGTGACTCCATTTAATCCAACAAGATAATCCTTTTAAAAACACATCTACATGACAGCATGCACTATTGCTAGATTTGGTGAATAGGATGTGTAATTTGACTTTGCTTTGCATAATAAGACGGACTATTCTGAGCTATCCCCTTGCCCACTTATTCACTGGAAGCATGTAAATATTGTACAACTGAGGAGAAGGTCATAACTGATTATTATGCAGTAAGACAGGACCTGCATTCTTAGACTCACAAACACCTATCTTCAACCTGCAAAGCAAACCAGGAAGGAAGGAGTGTAAATCCAAGGTGTGTTTTCCTGACCACCACCTTCTAGTTCACCTACTTGAGAACGCCAGGTCACCAATTCTTTGATACCTTTGGAGACTTTAAATCCATTAATCATACCACATTTTTTGTTATCTATCACCTTTCTTAAGTCTTCACTCCCATCTTTGCACAATGTGGATTTCACACATCCCTTAGGATACTGGCCCCTTTACAAACAGCTCTTCTGCCCATCTCCTCCTGCAGGTTACTCAAGTGGAAGATCTCATTCCTCAGGGAACCCAATCATCCACCTCCTCAGTCCCTCAGGCAGAAAAACACTGCTGGCAGAGAAATCCCACGATTATACTAACTGATCTCACTATAAATTTGTGAACATGTATTCCAAATCAATGCTCCACGCGGGCCAAATTCCTGCCCTATATCCTAGCAATTTTACCACTTCATGTTCTGAGATTCTATCACAACTTCTTTTTTGTCGAATCTCCCAAACACCTACCGTCACCTAAGCTGACAGCATCAGCTTGCGCTTCTTTGAGAAACAGGTACTATCAGATAAGAATGACTTCCCTCTCTCATTATCAAATCCAGCTGTCTCCTGACATTCATGCCCATTTACTCTGCCTCCCATTCAGTTACAGGGGATGAATTGTCCCTGATCCTATCAAAAGCTTCCTGAGCGCTCTGTTCCCTCCCCTTTCTCCTATTCAAGGACTTTGTTACAACAATTATTCCCATCTCTCTCGGTAACTCCATTGGTTCCTCTGTCCTGAGTCAGGAGCCTGTTTCATTATCTTCCACGGTAAAGATTTCCTATCCTGACCCCATATTCCCCACCAATTCTTGGCTTATTCTCAACGACCCGACATGCTAACATTTATCGAAAATATTTTTAGCCTTACCACCTCTTCTTCCTTACCTCTCATTCATTCATACGTCAATGAAAAGGATCTCCATGCAATTTCGTCCCATTCTATTTTTGAGGTCCAGAGACTGACACTCGTTCATTTGTCCTTGTACAGGAGCCCTGCAGCTCATCAGATGCAAAGTCAAGACCAGAACTCCTGAATCTGGACTCTTGTTCTCTACCATGCCCCCAACATCTTTGATCTCACTCCTTAGCCTGCTGACTTCACTTCATCAAAACTGACATTAGAAAAGCTTCCCAGTTCACATTTTCCCGAAGCAGAGCCCAAGTGAGCCAATCACCGGCAGCTTCTGCTCCCCAAACCACGTCCGGATCCAGACTTTTCACTTCCACACTGGGTCCTCAGGTATCCAGGCATGTGAAAGAGGCGGACGTGTGAGTCTGCCAGTCACATTATCTTCAACATCCCTTGTTTCCTCCAGCTCAAATTGAGTAAATCATATCTGCAATTTAACTCTTAATCAAGAGGCCCTTGAGTCTGACTTTAGAGACTTACTTTTATGGCTCCTCATGTGTCAGGTATGAAAATGAACAATGTCTTACTTGCTCCACCATGAGGCTCACACTCCATAAATCACAGAGGCACAGCAGTGAAATGAGACTGTATTTCAGGAAGCAAAACGTATTGGGAAGGACCTGGCATCCCTAAGGCAGGGAGGGAAGTGGAGGCAGAAATCAAACTCCAGAGGCTCAGGTGTTTGTGAAATGTGCATTCTGGAATCCAGGCAGACACTGAGTGAATAAGGGGCGTTTCACCCTCATAGTCTTCTCACTAACAGTCCTGGGGCAACTGAGTACAGCTCTCATGAGCCTGGAGCTCTCACCCAGAGAAGAGAGGCTTCAACTCCACAAACCAGAGGGAAGATTCTAGCCAATCCCTGACCACATCTGTCCGGTAGGCCCTATTTATTATGCTGTCATTCATACAGTTATTCCCTTGGCCAATGATACACAGGTTCCAGATGTTTCCCAGGGTGTCTTTTTCCTACACTCTTGCTCCAAATTCTCTTAGTCCTGCTTCCTGGCTCCACACCTCACCTGCATTAGCAACTTCTGACCTCCTTTCATTTTGGTTACCGGTGTTAAGTAATGCCCTTTCTGATCATCGGCTTCCTGCTCAATCCTAAAAGCCCATTTGATGGTATGGATCAACCCAGAAAGATTCTTTGTCTTTTATAGACAGTCACCTTTTCTTTGTCAGACTTAGTAAAAAGATGAGGGAAAGTCCTCTTACAGAAGCCTCTTCAGGGAAAACTGTATTTTTCACTAACCAATTTTTCAGTTAGAAATAATATTGGAGCCGGGCTCGGTGGCTCAGCCTGTAATCCCTCGCCTTTGGGAGGCTGAGGTGAGTGGATTGCCTAAACTCGCGGGTTCGAGACCCGCCTGGACAAGTTGGCGAGACCTCATCTCTACAATAAATAAAAAAACTAGCCGGGCGTGGTAGCGCACGCCTATAGTTCCAGCTACTTGGAAGGCTGAGGCGGTAGGATCGCCAGAGCCCAGCAGGTCAAGGCTGCGGTGGCCGGGAGCGGCCACTGCACTCCAGTCTGGGTGACAGAGTAAGACTCCAACACACAAAAAAAAAAAAAAAATAGAAATAATATTGGTTGCATGTAACAGAGACCCAACCTATACTGGCTGAACTAAATAGCACTTTTTTTCCTCATACAAGACATCCAGAGGCAAACCTTCCAAGGCTGGTGCTACAGCTTCATAATGCCATCAGAGATCCTCACTTCTGCTTGTCTTTCTGTTGTTATCCCTCCATGAATATTGCTTGCCTCATAAACACAATACGATTGCTCTACCTCCCACATCACATCAAAGTTTCAGGAAGGCATAAAAAGTTTCTTCTGCTGGTCTTGGGGTGAGCTGGTTCATGCTTCTGAGCTCAAGTGACCCATGATGGCCTCATTCCCATGTCTGACAGTTGGTTGGCTGTCAACTGACATGACAGGATTAAGGACACTATGTGCCTCTCCTCGTCCAACAGGCCAGCCTGGGCTCTTTCACATGTTAGCAGTCACAGTTTTCTAAGGGAGGACAATCCCCTGTTTGCAAGCACTGTTCAAAGTTTCTGTTTGTGTCTTATCTACCGACATCCCATTGGCCAAAGCAGATCAGAGTCCACATGGGAATGGCATGGATGCAGGGTTGTGGAGAATTTGTAGCCATTTTTGCAACCTACCACACTGACCTGAAGAAATTTACATTATAACCATAATGTAAACTTTAGCTGTACCTGATACAATCTATTTCATCCCACAGAAATTAACCACAGGTAAGAAAAAAAATGTTAATTTTAAATACTTTTATTTACTTATAATAAAACTTAAATTTATAATGCGTTTACTTATAAATGCATTCTCATTCTTCTAAAATAAAACACTTAATGAGAGTAATAACAGAGCTTTTAGGGGGAAAAGCATGTTGTCCCTATCTAAGTACCAATTTCAAAAAAGAATTAAGCAATTTATGTCAAAAGCATGTCCCTGTTTGCACAGTTTTCACAAACATTTGTGTGCCTCTTGTCAAGTTCAAAAAAAGATGACATTTATTTTGCCTTTTGCCTTGTAAAAATTCTAAGATTTTAGGTGTCTTTTTTTTTTTTTTGAGTCAGAGTCTCACTCTGTCACACAGGCTAGAGTGCAGAGGCTACTAGTCTTGACCTGCTGGACTCAGGGGAACATTCTACCTCAGCCTCTGGAGTAGCTGGTACTATAGGTGCACGTCACCACACCCAGCTAATTTTTTTTTAATTTTATTGTAGAGACAAGGTCTCACTATGCTGTCCAGACTGGTCTCGAACTATTGAACTCAAGGAATCATCCCACTTTGGCCTCCCAAAGTTCTGGGATAACAGGCATGAGTCATCACACCTGACCAAGATTTTAGTTTTTAAAGACTAGGAACACACTCAGCTCTTACAGTCACATCTCTGTGTTGCTGTGGCCCATACATGATCACAGATACTGGAGCCTGCTAAAGAGGTTACATAAAACTTATACCCACAGAATCCTTAGGAAGCATGCACAATTTCTGTGTCTCAGTAGGGAACTTTGGGATTGGTGAGAAGTGCTAAAGGGAAGATGCTGAAGCAATGGTTAATAATAATGAGCCCATGGCCTGGCTGGTGGCCCTGGATGCTCAGAATTTCCAAGGTGGGCCCCCGGGGGAGTGTGTTCAGAGTCGTCAGTACACCTGAGCCTCCAACTCACTAGGTATGCCCAGATAACCAGTACACTAAGAATGACCTTTTTGCCGGGCTCGGTGGCTCAGCCTGTAATCCCGCGGCTTTGCGAGGCTGAGGTGAGGGGATTGCCTGAGCCCGTGGGTTCGAGACCCGCCTGGGCAGCGAGACCTCATATCTACAATAAATCAAAAAATCAGCCGGGCGTGGTAGGGCATGCCTGTAGTTCCGGCTACTTGGAAGGGTGAGACGGAAGGATGGCCGGAGCCCAGCAGGTTGAGGCTGCGGTGGCCGGGAGTGGCCGCTGCACTCCAGTCTGGGTGACGGAGTGAGACTCCAACTCAATAAATAAATAAATAAATAAATAAATAAAAATTAGCCAGGCTTAGTGACACATGCCTGTAGTCCCCTACTCAGAAGGCTGAGGGAAGAGGGGAATCCTTTCCCCTCCTCAAGCCTAGGAGTTTGATGCTGCAGTAAGCTATAATTGCGCCACTGTACTCTAGCCTGGGCAACAGAAAGAGCCCTTGTTTCAGAAAAAAGAAACCTCTTGTGAAGGAGAATGTATACCTGAATTTGTCCCCCATCCCACTCCTTTATAGGTTAATACCACAGACAGGGTTGATACTCAAAATATTAACCTATCTAGAAGGATAGCCAACCAAGCCAATCAGGGACCGGCAAAGAAGCTGTAGGTGTATGTCAGACTGAGCATTGGCCATGCCTGCAGGCAAAGACAGGAACCAGGGCCAACCACGGCAGAGGCCCATCCTGTAAGACCAGGAGAGCAGATCCACTCTGCCAACAACTCCAAGCCCCACGACCTCACAGGCAGCCTCAGTTAAATGCCCCTGACTTCTGGAAGCACTTAGTATTTTTCAGCCTCCAGGTTGTTGCATCGATCAGCTCCCAGGTCACCAAGTGAAAGCTGACTCTAGAGTTAGACAATTTGCCCATGTGACCTTGGACAAATCATACATGTCTCCAAGTTCCTGATCTTCATCTGTAAGGTAGATATCCTGACATTATCACCTCATAAGGCTGTTGAGTGGATCCAGGAAGCTTAGTCCTAAAAACTAGGCATCAGAGCATTTTCCTATAGTCAGACACTCAATATTTTAACCTATGGTCTCAACTATTCAATTCTGCCACAGTAAAGCAGCCGTAGATTGCATGCAAATAAGTGGGCATGGCTTTGTTATAGTAAATCTCTTTTTGCCAAAACAAATTTGACCCATAGATCTTAGTTTGCTGACCCCTGATGTTAATTAATGCTTAGCACCGTGCCTAGCCTGAACTAGGTAACTATGATCTGTCTGTGTCTTTATGTCTCTGTAGATAAGTGACTATATAGAAATGTACCCCTTAGGCAAGTGTCTTGAAGGTTCACCTGACTCATCCTTTCTAGATCACATTCTTACTAGAAGCCTCCACATGAATAACCACATAGAGGTGCACACAACTGACTCATGTGAAAACACAATGAAAACTGGTAAGAAAATATAGCATTTTATATAGATAGGTTAAGAGTGCATAGAAATTTAAGGGTTGGAGGAATTAATTTGACTCAAGAGGGAATGATGCAAAAGCTAAAAACGTAAAGCAACCAGAATACAAGAGATGTGCCGGACAGAGGGACGTTAATTATCACATGTTGATAAAGACAAATTTTCTTTAGAAATTTAGAGAAAGCAGGGGGAGCCTTTCTTTAACTGGTGTTTAGAAAAGGCCAGCAGAAACCAGGTCTGGCATTCAGCACATCTGGCAAGCAGATCTTGCAATGCCAAATGGAAAAGAGGAAAATGCAGTCAGCATTGCCTGAATTTTTTCAGTGTGGTTCAAGGGAATGCCCAGGACACTTGAATGACCTATGGAACCAACGACCCATACAGGTATAGCCACTCTCTGCTCCATTTCATCAAAGCCCCTATAACTTCTCCATCATGGCTCACCGAACCACGATTGTTCTCAGCACATCCAGTCTCACCAACCATTTCCCTGATCCTTAAACACAGAGGTCCTTCTGGTCTTAGGGATCTGCTCTACTCCAGAGTGTCACAATGTTCCTATAACTACTCTCTTCTTTTCTTTCCAGACTCTCAAATAGACGTCTTTTTAGAAACCCCTCATTGACCACTAACCACCAGTCGCCTCTTCCCTGACTCACTGCCATCTGAGTGTTTGTTGTTCAACCTGTTGTTAGAAGTTGAATTGTGCCCCCTCAAAAATTTCCATGTTCTGGTCCTCAAGTTCTGAGATTCTTTCTTCAGCTAAATTTATTCTGCTTTCCATGCTTGTCATCTTATTATTTATTTCCTGGGTGAAATTTTTTGTTGCCAAAATCTCTGTTACAAATTCTTTTAGTGTTGCATCTTGTCTTTTTTGAGTCTTATTCACTCTTTCCATCCACTCCCTAATCCCTATCGTATTCTGGGGACAGTCATTGATGACTTCCACTGTTTGGCCACCAAGGTCTGATTTTTCAGGAGTTTTGTCTTTGGTACACTTGAAATTGCCTGAGGCCTTCCTTTGGTTTTTCCCCATTTGTGACAGATCTCTTGTTTTTCTCTTTAGTTCTGCTATTCAGTGTCAGTGGGAGAGGCTTTCCCTTCTGATGTTTGCTCAGTCCTCTATTCTTCCCTGATCCAGGCTCTGGATTTGTTCTATTTTGAAATAGGATGGTGGATGGGAAGCTTTGCTGTCTCTTGTTGTTTTTGAAATTTGAATAAAGTAGGGGATGGGGCGCTAGGAAACAGAAACTACTTGCAAATTAAAATGTTCACTTATTGTCGTATATGTTCCCTGAGACCCACTCCCTACCACCACTCTATATGATGATGCAAAGCAGAAACCAATGCAAAAATAATTGAACACATACACACACACCCCAAAACAAACTGGAATAATAACAAAGCAAAACAAAACAACAATAAGAGCAAAAACAAGAAAATTAAACACACACACACACACACACACACACACACACACACACACACACATCTAGTTCAAAGTGAATAGAGAAGAAAAACTGGAAGACTGGAGGAAAATAATTTTTTTTAAAAAAGAGATTCAGGCCGAACCCTCACACATATATTGACACACCTTAAACTATAAAAAATGAATATAAAAAAACCCCATAAGAACAAAAGAGCAAATCCCAACAACAACAAAATCGAAAGAGGAACACTCAATCATTCTCATACACACATAAACAGAAAATGACAAACAAAAGAAGAAAGAAACAGAAAAAGAAAAGAAAAACATTTGGGGGGAGGATGCAGATCAAACCCTCACATACACATTCATGCACAAAAGAAAAATATTTTTAAAATAGATGAACTAACAAACAGTCAAAAAATTTTTAAATTAAAAAATAATTGAAAACTACAAAAACAAAAACAAAAAAACCCTGCCCTCTTGTTTCAGGCTCTGTAATTAATTATTCCACTAATCAGGTCTCTCCTGTAGAATCACCTCTTTCACTTGGAGGAGGAGGAGCAGTTGAGATGGGTGGGGCTACAGTCCTTCCCTCCCATTCTCTTATGGTCAGAGAGATCTCCTTCTGTGGGGAGGTATGGGATTGTCTCTTCCCCAGTTATGTACTCTCAGCCAGGCCTATCCTGGAATGGAGTCCTCCTATTACAACTGACGTCCAGGCTCCGCCTGGGTTTATCCCTCTCCGTCACGGCCCAGCTGTATGGGTCTGACATTCAGAAGATTGCTGGGGAGGAGGGGGTTGGGGTCAGCCCCAGACTCACCACTGATCTCTTTGAAGTCCTTCTTCATCCTTTTCTGGCCACATCCTTTGTCCCACAGCTGGATCAGGGTAGGGAATGGGGCGCCTGGAACTCAGCACTTGTCAGGTCCCTCTGAAGTTTGTGCTCTCACAATATCCCCTCTGGGTCACGATCAATCCCTGAGTAGTTGACCTGCCAGGCACATCAGATCATCAGAACTGTTGCTCGGTGGTGAGCAAGTGGGAGCACTTTCCTGCCCCGCCTTCAAGATGGTGGTAGGGTGCCTCTCTTGTCCTCTTCCATGGGAACTTACCTCTGTACTCCTCTGCAGTCCCTGCCAGAGCCCTGCCAGGTGCTGAAGTGGTGAGACAAAGCTAGGAGCCGGCAGTCTCTCTTCTGCTTCAATGGTGAGGGAGAGCCTGTGGCGATAGTTTCTCCCCTGCAGCTTTTTCAAAGGAGAACTTCTCTTACAAAAAATAATGGCGCTCAGCTTCTGTGACTGGGAAAAGCCAGGGACAAGTAGAGAAGCTGTAGCACCAGCTGTTGCACCAGGGACCTGGCCACCCTCTCACGAGCCCCACGAAGACAGTCTCTCCCAGGATTTTCTTCCCGGGGAAAGTTTGTTGATTAAAAAAAAAGAAGAAGAAAGGAAAAGAAAAAGAAAAAGAAAATGACACTCAGCTTCTGCATCCTGGGAATCACTAGGGTCTAAGCCTAGTTGCTATGGCACCAGTCATTGCACCAGGAGAGCCCTGGCCGCTAGCTCCCTAGCCCTCACCCAGTCACTCACACGCCCACTCACCCACCAACATGTACACAAAATTTTCCATACACTCACTCACTCGCTCACACAGGGACTCACATAGTCCTACTGGCTCGGCTGCCATCTTCCCGACTCCCCCTGCCCCCCCAAAAAATTTTTATGCTGAAGTTCTTAACCCTAGTATCTCAGAATGATTGTATTCGGAGATAGGGTCTTTAAAGATGTCATTAAGTTAAAATGAGGTTATTAGTGTGGGCCCTCATCCAATATGACTGGTGTCCTTATAAGAAGAGGAAATTAGGACACAGACACAGAGGGATGACCAAGTAAAGACACAGGAAGAAGATGGCCATCTACAAGCCAAGAAGAGAGGCTACATAAGAAACCAACCCTGCTGATGCCACAATCTTGGATTTCTAGCCTCTAGAAATGTTGCTTAAGCTACCTGGTTTGTGGTATATTATAAGGCATCTCTAGCAAATGAATACACTAGCTGATTTCTTTTCTTTTCTTTTCTTTTCTTTTTTGCTATTTGTTTAATTACTTGTCTTGTTTGCCTCTCTAACTAGAAATGTAAGTTTCAAAAGAGCAGGAATGTTCTAAACTTCCTTCACCAGTACCTAGCATTACACCTGGCACTTAGTAAGCACTTAATGAATATATTTGTTGAACAAATGAAAAAGCAGTGAAAATACTGACTTCAAGTCAAATGCTTTATCTGAATCATTTCAAGAGAACGTGAAACAGTGATACCCCCCCAGCAGACTTCCACCTTTATCTCATGGGCCAAAGGAGACCGAAAAATAGAGCATTTGACGAAGACCAATGCCACTCTTCACAGTCAGGATTCAGCTTGCAGGAGCAGTGGAAGGAACTGTTTGACGGGCAGTCAACAGTGTCTGCCACAGTGGCTTTTCTGAGTTGGCATAGCTTAGCGTCAATGGCAAAAATGGTCTTGAGAGTTCATCCTGCTCCCTGGTGCCACCAAGAAGAAAAGTCTCATCCAATGTAGGATATATTTAAAAGGGTGGCCAAGACCTGAAAAATTCAAGATTGGTCATCAGTCCAGCTGTTGGCAGTCGTAGAAGAAACAGAGTGGAGGAATATAAGAACAGAAAATATAAGAAAAAAGAAGAGGAAAGTATCTCTCATGACATTGTTAAACCCAAGATTTTAAATCCGAGAGACCACAAAGAGCCAGCTCCGATGCAAATACACGAGGGTCTTTATTCAGGCTTGAGTCTGGGTTCACGTTTGAAGTTGATGCAAGGACTTCAGGGACAAGAGCCCCGATCCAGTATAGCAAGCAGTTTTTATGTACAATTACAGAGGGAGGGGAAAGAACTTCAAACTTGTTTTTTACATGATTGGGTAATTTCTCCTAATGGGTATGGGGGCACTTGGGATTGGTAGGTTTATTTTCTGGTTTGGCGGGCTCTAGCTTAGTTGCCTGTGATTGACCGGAAACAGCTAAACGGGCAGAGTGGAATGTCAGATAAGCTAGGTTTACACAGTCACTACGTATAAATTAACTTTGGCATGGGAGCCAGAGATTTGAACCAACATAGAGCCCACCAGGAAAGTGGCTAGTGCCACAGAGTCTACTTCAATCTAAGCAAAGGAATGTCTGGAAGGGGCTTCTTACTTAACAAGAGTTCTGAGTACAAACACTGCTTAAGACATTGTTTAACTACACAATCAGTCACTACCCGGCACCCAACATGCGTCTAATTCTATGGGGTCTGAGGTAGGATTTAAAATACTAAGAATTTATAAAATATAGTGAATGTGAGTTAGGAATATATAAAATGCAATGAACGCTTTTTTTACAGCAAGTATAGTTTTTTTTTTTTAATCTCTTGGGTCTCTCAACATCTCATGGTTTATCGGGGTGCAAGCATCAGATACTCTCCTGTGGACAGGAGTCCCTTCTAGTCCCTTTAAAGAAAATAGATGATCCCACTTTCCGTCATCCTAGGAAGAGATATTCATGCTCAGCATTTTTCAAAATCACCCAGTCCCTTCCTCAGAGCTTTTTACTCAGTTGCCCACCTTGCAGTCCTTACCATCTTAGGACCCCCCAGCTATGGGCACACAATCCCCCACACTGCTACTGTGCTGACAATAACCCATCTAAGATGGCTGGACCCAGTTGACCTCCCCAGTACTGTGGCTGCCATCAACACTGTGGCCTCTTCCTCCACTTCCTCCAGCATATGAGAGGCTCTTGCAGAATTCCCCGCAGTAAAGCTGAGACCAGGCCTTAACGAGACTTCAGGGAAGGCTCAGAGATGATATAAAAGGAAAGCAACACAGAAAACACCTTTCTGTGAGTATCCAGAACCAGCCTGACTCGCCACTAGCTTGCAATCCTGGGACCAGGACACTCAACCTCATCAGTGGAGATGCATCCAGAGTCCCCATGCCTTGGAGCTCAGGTCAAGCTCACTTCCAATTCCAGAGCAAAGAGACACTTTCTCCCTCAAATCTGGGGTCTGCCTACTAATCCTCACCCCAGCCACAGAGCCAATCTCTTCCCAGGAGTATGGAAGGTAAGACTATCTATTCCCCTCAAATGAGGTTCTACCTCCATCTACAGAAGAATGTCTGACCCTTAGGCCCTGGCAAGAAAATCACACCTCAGTGCTTCACCAGTTCAATCTTCAAAATCTGGGTTATTTGTTCTGAGTGTGGTGAACCACCGGAGGCTACAGCAGGCTCAGTCTACTTCCTTTTCAAGTTACCTTCATGAATGCTTCCAAAAGCCTGAGTGTTGCCCAGTCTCGCCCACTAATTACTCTGGATCCCATGCTCCCTAAACCCAATTCCCAGAATTTGGTCCCAGGTGCCCCATTCCAGATCCTCATGAATTAGTGCTTTAGAATCCTTAACCCCACCTAGTAGTTCTCACGCTGCTCTGTCACAAGCCAGGAGTCACAGACAGGCTTGTGATTTGCAGGTGCTTACTGTACAGCCTCTGTGAACTGGACGGTCAGAAAAGTGAGGGCGAAGAATAAACCAAAAGTTCTGTGGAGGAGAGAAAGTGTGAGTCACCAAAGAGGGTCCAAAGTAATCGGATGAGCAGGAGAGCTGGCACACGCAGCATCCCCTGGGGCCCAGGTAACAGTTGGCTGGAAGTCCATATGTTTTTTTTTGATCAATAGGCAGCAGGAAGACAAAGGTAGACACAGCACTCTGCCTCCCAGCAGCCACACTGCTGACTGCAGACTCCCTCTAAAGGATCACCGGAATTACCTGTTTGATGACACAAAAGCTAGACTTTATTAATCTCTTATATCTCAAAAAACATTATAGAAGAAAAGAAGTCAGAGGCAGACAACTTATAAGATTTTGGGGGGTCTGGACTCAACTGACTTAAGGTGTATCTTTCAATGTGGCAATCTGATTGGTACTGGGCTAAATTCATGTTGTAATACTTTAGAATTGATGGCCACAGAGAGTCCGGATAAGTACACAGTTGTTTGATCATTGAGCTATTTGCCCCAAGGAGCAAACTATTGCTAGAATAAATTGGTTTTCAAAAATTTTCTGATCCAAGAAGTGAAGATGTATATTGGTTTTTAGTCTTATCTTTCTTAGCAAGGATTTCCTGGACCAATTTAATAAAGTCATATTGACACACAGATGGTCTCAGTTCTCAGCCCAGATTATTGAGCTTTGTGTGTGCAGGTGATCTCAATTCTCAACACCAAACCAGAGCCTAGCCCTGCCCCAGCAGTAGTTAGAAGACGACATGTGTCCTGAGAACACAAGCCTGGCTGAGGAACCCTTCAAATCCCCCCCACACTTAGAACAAACCATGCCTAAAGATGTGCAGGAAACTTTCTTAAATAAATCTTTTCTTCGTTCAAAAAAAAGATGTGCAGAAGAGTACAGCAAACTCTCTCAGGGAAAACAACCCCCAGTTGCCTGAGAGACATGCCTGGCATCCTGAAGCAAGTGTTGACCCAGTGGACCTGCAATATCCTTGGGGATTCTTGACCCAAGATTTGCAGAAAAACAAATGTTGGCAGTGACTTCCCAAGCTTGCTCAAAGGACAGGATGCTTTGTCAAATGGGCTTTGAATACAATGGTCCCACTTGCAAAAGAGTTTCCTTACAGACAGGACTCGGGAAGCTGCCAGACCCTGAAGCCATTAAACTTTCAGGATCAAATAATTAAAAGCCTCTTTGCTTAGATTCTATGCGCAATAGGAGACCTCCTGACTGTTATATGGCATTCCACAGAGTTTGCCACCAGGGAGAGAATGTGTTACAGTAGGTCTCTTAAGTGTCTGATCTCAATAGTTATAGTTCTCATGATAAACTTTAAAATTGGCATTCTGATTTTACACTCAGACTCTGCTATCTGCATGAGTCCTCTTCTAAGAGATAGATCCACAATTGCTGTGCAAATAAATTACATTTCCAAATCTGCAAGACTGAAAGCTAGGTTTTGAATGGTGGAGGAGCATCCTGGACTTTCCCTTAATGCAACTCAAATCTTGCAGCTCACCTGCCCAAGCAATGAAGCTTGTACTGTCACTCATTCAATCACCATATCACTTTCTTTATATGAGAAAATATATTCTGGCTTCAAAATTGGTAGACTATGAATAAATACTTAGGGAACAACCCATGTGTAATTTGGAAGCTGCTGGCAGAGAAACGGAAGAGATTCCAGGTCAAGATGGCAGACTGCACTCATGTATAAAGCCCTCTTCCCTCTTAAAACACATAGGCATACTGCATAATATGTATGATTTTTACAGAATTCAAAACCCTTCGCTAAGCTCAAAAGCAAGAATGAGAAACCCCAGATGCCAGAAACATTGCAAGAAGTAGGACTAGAAACTGCATGCCCATGGGAGTAACTAAACCAGATATGTGCTTTGTGCATAGAGGTCTTAAAACCTCCCTGGAGGATGGAGTTGAACCCAAGCCTCCATGTTCA
>NW_007212995.1:207304-228656 GCF_000164805.1 Carlito syrichta
TTATATGAGAAAATATATTCTGGCTCAAAATTGGTAGACTATGAATAAATACTTAGGGAACAACCCATGTGTAATTTGGAAGCTGCTGGCAGAGAAACGGAAGAGATTTCAGGTCAAGATGGCAGACTGCACTCATGTATAAAGCCCTCTTCCCTCTTAAAACACATAGGCATACTGCATAATATGTATGATTTTTACAGAATTCAAAACCCTTCGCTAAGCTCAAAAGCAAGAATGAGAAACCCCAGATGCCAGAAACATTGCAAGAAGTAGGACTAGAAACTGCATGCCCATGGGAGTAACTAAACCAGATATGTGCTTTGTGCATAGAGGTCTTAAAACCTCCCTGGAGGATGGAGTTGAACCCAAGCCTCCATGTTCAGCACAGAAGCAGGAACTAAACACTTTAACAGGATCCTGGAACAAGAAAATGTATTTCCTGTCCCTGAAGTGGAATTAGAAAAAACATGACCACTGGCCCAAGCCCATGCCCTTAAGAAATAGAATACCTCAACTTGCCCTGATTGAGACTATTAGAATTCTTAAACTGCCTACAAGATACAAAAACCCTTTTTGAGTCTTTTTTAGAGTATTATGATAACTTTTCAGGGTCCACTTATGAGTGAGAACATGTGATACTCAGTTCTTTGTTTCTGTGATAGATCGCTGAGTATGATTGACTCTGAATCCAACCAAGTTGCTGCGAAGTTCATCATTTTGTCCTTCTTTATGGCTACATAAAATTCCATCATGTATATGTACCACATTTTTTTAATCCAGTTCACTTTTGATGGGCAGCACCAATTGGTTCTATGTTTTTGCTATTGTGAATAATGTTGCAATAAACATACATGTGCAGGTATCTTTTTTATAGCAGGATTAGCAGTAGACGGAAACTGCCAGGGGACGTGGGGGAAACACTTCATCAATAAGGGTACCAGATCTCAAGCCAGGCAAAGCGGGGACAAAGTGAAGCCCAAACTTTACCTGTACAACAACCACTTGTGCATCTAATCCTGAATTGTATCCCACATCCTTAAAATAAAATAACTTTTTAAAAAACCTTGAACGTAGATACAAATGTAAAAATGTGGTCCTGAGATTTCCTTTGTGGCCTCAATAAAAACAACTATGAAAATTCCAATAGAAGAGCCTCTGCAAATCAGAGCCTCTGCCACCAATGTGAAATACAATTCATTCTGAGATAAAGTCCAAACAACACTTGAAGAAATCGAATGATCTAGGACATAATTGGCAAACACAATAAATGACCATATCCAATAAACCACAAATAATAAATCAACAGGCATGGAACTTTAAAATGTTTACTTAAAGTATGCATGCATGAAGAGAGAAATAGAGTCTTCCAGGCATGAAAAAGACATGATGAAAACAAAAAGGGGCAGATGTGTGAAAAAGCAAAAAGAAAATATAGAAGTAAAAACAAATGCAGTGATTGGAGAAAGATATTGCATGGATAGACTAGAGCTAGCCAAAGGGAAAATTAATGAAATGGAATATACACAGAAATGCAGTTAAGACAATCTCCCAAAATGAAGAAAAGAATATATGTATGAGTGTGTGTGTGTGTGTGTGTGTGTAATATATATGTGGAAAAATATAACTATAAGCTTCAAGAAACAAATAAGAGGAATTCCAGAAGGAGCAAGGAGATAGAACAAGTGTAGTGGCTGGAATGTGTTAGGCTATAAATAATGAAAGCACAACCAATAGTGACTTAAGCAAGATGATTGACTATTTCTAACTTACAACAGGAAATCTGGAGGAAGAGGCTATCCAGTGCTAGAGAGCAGCTCATGCCAAATCAAAAATAAACACACAAATAAGCAAACAAATTATATGTAAAGATATAAACATAAGACATCAATGTCTCTATAATTAGAAGAAAATATTGGGAAACAATATTTATAGTTTTATGACCTATAGTAGAGATTTTAACAAAAAAATTTATAGATTAAACAAATAAAAATGTAAATGTTTTGAACGATACTTTGAACAAAATTAAAAGCAACAGATTTGGAGAAAATGTTTACAGTCCATATAGCCAACAAAAATTAGTATCCAGACTTTCTACAAATCAAGAACGTAAAAAACAAAGCAAAGACAAATAGGGCAAACGATAGGAAAATGCGATTTACAAAAGGAGGGTTCACCCTGAGTAAATAATAAACATATGAAACAGTACTCATCCCCATCCACACTGGTGATCAGAGAAATGCAAATTAAAGCAACGAGATAAAACTGTACAATATCAAATGTTGGTGAGAATGTGATGAAATGTTAAGTGAAAATATAATTTAGCCCCATGGGAGCTAAATTTGGCAATGTCCGGTAAAACTAAATCTAGTAATTGGTTCTAGGTTTACACTAAAGAAATTTTCTCATGGGCACTCAATGGTATGTGCATAAGAATTTTTTATCAGCCTTTGTTAATAATAGCAATAAAAGAGGAAGAACTTAAGTTTTTTTTATCAAGAATGGATGTTTAGATAAATTTTGGTATATCCATACATAAAATTGCTAATGCAAATTAATTAAATTGATATATCTCAAATAGATAGTTACCAGAAATCAAACCATGAGTGAAACAGAGTTGCAGAAAAATATATGCAGTATGTATGCTATAATAACATCTATATAAATGTAAAAACATGCAAAGCAATCTATACAGTGATTATTGAAGGATGAAGTGAAAGGGCACCCTCCAAAATATGATAATGTTTCCTCCTGGAGAAAGAAAGTAATGATATTATGGAAAGATACACATGAGACTTCAAATTTATCTTTTGTTTCATTTCTTAAATAACTAAAACCATTATGATAAGACCGGTATTTGTCCATTATGGTTGATAGGTGTATTGTTATGTTAAATTATTCTCTATATTTTCTACTCTTTAATCTTTTTTAAATTCAAAAAATAGCAGGAAAGTTTTCAAAATACATTTGACTATTTTTTTAATTTTTTTTTTTTAAGATTTTGCTTTCTAAGATCCACAAACATAGACTAAGTGCAAACTACCAAATAAATGAAGCCTTCCTGCATCTACCAAATACCTGGTCACCCACTTGTTTTATCAAAATGAACCATGTGGCTCAACCTTTCTTCTTGGGAATTCAGAACACTGCCTGCGAAACTTCTCCCCGCCCCATCCCCCAAAAAAGCGATTTATTTCATTAAGTAAAAATTGAGCATATGAGAGAAGACAGAATGGGACCAGGGGAATGACATGTTACTCTGTTCTGATGAATTGCTGTTTCATCTCAGTGAGCTCACTCTGTTCTTGTTTTTGTGCTAGAAAGGGGTTTCCAATAAATTATTCAAGATAAAGTATCTTTCCTTTCCAAAAAGAGCTGCGTGTTGGAACCAGTCCCATATCCGTAATCCTATATAGTCTTATGCAGGTGGCATTAGAGTCAACATCTAATTGGTGCCTTGACCAGGCCTGGGGCAAAAAGCTGTTTAAATGCAATCAATATTCACAAGGTAAGACGACAAGGGTTGCACAGGGCAGAACTAGGGAAGATATAGATTTCCGCTTACAAGGCAGCATGGCACTAATCATTCACCCGGGATCGAGCTGTTCAGGGTGAAGCATGCCTGGTGAGAGCCTGGACTTCTCACCAGTCCCCTAGATGACAGCAGCCCAACAACTCATGTGTCTTCTCTCATGTGTCACCGAAGGGGGCACTGGAAGAGGAAACAGACCCAAAAGACATTTACCAGGGTCTGGGTGGATGTCGTCAATTAACATAGGTCCAGTGAGAAAAGATTCTGTCAGTGTTGGGACTGAATAGAAACATTGTTTTTTTTAAAAAAAAGTCAGTGCTCAGGGAGATTTCTCTGATCTTTGTCTACCCCTACAAATAACTAACAGTGAGGTCTCCAAGGCATTTCCAAACCCTCAGAATCTTCCATAAAATTGAGATGGCATGGCAGATCACTGGCCCAGGAACCAGCTCTGCCACTAATAAAGAAGGTCTCTAACCCGGAACCTGTGGGACTCAGTCTTCTTACAAGTAAAATGGGCTGATAATACCCACTCTGACTTCACTAGTGTGGTTTGAGGATCTTTTAGTCAATATGTGTATTAAAGGGCTTTTAAATAACTTGAAGCAAATCCCGTGCAACAAGTATTTTTTAAAATACCAATAAAGCATGTCCTTCTTGATTTAAAAGTCAAGATGGTTGAAACAAAAACATAGACACAATGTTTTCTCAAAAAATAATTTTATAAATAAGCCATTTGGCTAGCCAAGTCATAGATCTATGATCAAATGCTTTTTTCACAGAAGAAATTGGTGTGACTTGGGAGGTAAGGCTTGCACAAAATCAAATGGCACCTTTTTTAATCTAGCTTTTGACCAGTTGTGATCTTCACTGAAAAGCTAACAAAAGCCCAAGCTGTTACAACTAAGAATAAAACTGAAACACCAACACTCATTTCTTAACCAGTCATAAATGAATAAAATTGCTTGACGCACATAACTGGTTGGATTGTTATAAAGTTGCTGCATAAATACTATCAAATTAATGAATTTTTACAACTCGGGAATCCATACAGATGCAGAGAATGATTCCAAAGATGGCCAAGAATGTTTGTAGCTTTAATAAAGCACCAGGACAGTGTTCTTCCACCTGACTACTGTCCTCACCAAATCGAAGGTAGTGATGATTTCCTGGAAATTTACTTAGATTAGAAGCCACCATGCAAAATGTACACTCGAAACGAGATCATGGTAAATCAGTTGTGTTTCCATCTCCAACCTCCTCTAACTTTATCCTCATGTTTGGTCAACAAGATGAGAGACTTCCTCTTTGTAGCAGGCAGATGGGAGCCCCCCAAAAAGATACATCCGTGCCCTAATCCCCAATACCTGTGAATATTACCTTATAAGGCAAAAGATATAATGAAGTTAAGGATCTTAAGAGGAGATTATCCTGGATTATTTCGGTGGGCCCTAAAGGCAATCACATGTATCCAAAAAAAAGAAAGAAAGAGGCAAAGGGAGGTAGTTTTTAGACAGGAAAAGAGGCGTTGTGACCACAAAGTCAGAGATTGAAGTGATGTGGCCACAAGCCAAGGAACACCTGGAGCCACCAGAAGCTGACAGAGACAAGGAAGGATTCTTCCCTAGAGTTTTTGGAGGGAGCATGGTCCTGCCAACACCTTGATTTTAGCCTCCAGGACTGTGCAGGAATAAATTCCTGTTGTTTAAGAAATTTTTGTGTTTATGTGTGGTAATTTGTCACAGCAGCCACAGGAAACTACTACATGCTGTTTCACTAACCTGATTCTCCCCATGCCTGTGCCCAGTTGCTTGGCTGGAGTGTCTTACCTGCAGGTCAGGGACAGTTCTCCCAGTACTCACCAACTCTGAGCAGGGTCCAGCATGCTGCTTTGACTTGACAACCTAGCAAACCCTTGCAGCCACCTTAGCACATCTTGTCCCTGAGAGAAGCACGTGTTTGTTGCCTCCAGAAACTTTCAATCCTAAGAGACAAGCAGATCTATAAGCCTGACTTGGTGGTGTCCACGTGTCAGGTCTTCACTGATGCAGCAGGGACTCCAGGTGCAAGGACTGCCACCATTTGGAGTTCTGCGGAAGAAAATATTGACTTTGCTTGGGTGGCAGTGTTCTCTGTCTATCGTCTAGCCCATTCTTTCTTGAGCAGGTTGTGAAGCTCAAGCCTCTCACAAGACTGACACACACAAGTGCTCCCAGCAGAACAGCTTAGTGACAGCGTTCCCTCAAAATAGATGCCTGCAAGGAAAAGATGCCACAGAGATGCCCACAGGCTAAACACCACAGTGACTTGAATCACAGTTCCTGCCATGGCTCGGGAGACAGTTTGTTGAATCCCAGTTCAGGTATCCCGCAATTGGAGATACCACCTTCAAACAACACAGACTCATCTTCTTAGCACATACTAAGCCTGTGCGGGTGGCAACCATCTTGTGAGAAACAAGCCAGAATTTACAGATTTGGCAGATACAGGAATTGGTGTATAAGAGGAAAAAATGGAAAACAGTAAGAAATGCAAATGAAGGATACAGTGGATGTGATGTTGGAAACATCAAAATGGCCCACAAACTTGCTAGGATGAGCTGACAAATTTCATAAACAATGTGAAAACGAAGCCTTGACAATTAACAGTGTTCATGAGATGAAAGGAAATTCCTGGAGAAAAGGTTATATTACTTTATCCTACAGTGAGGTGGATACTGTCTTATGCAATGAAACACCCTCAGCAACTTCTCTCTAGAGGACACTCCAAGGATATCGATGGGGCACTTTACTCTCCTTGCAATCCATAGGGTCCTTTGGGATCTTACCAGGAGTGAACGCAGTTCATGGGAGCAACATGGTGAGGGAGATGCCAAAGTAGAAAGAAGTTTCTGAACTTCCAGCCTAGTGTTCTTCCAAAGTTGCTAACGAGGCTAGGACAAGGTGAAGCAAGACAAAGGGATATTTCCTTAAGGACAACGATTTTCCCACTATGACCAACCAAAGTTAAAAACGAGGACCAAATGTCAAAGCCACGATAGTCAAGGGAAGACTGAGGAAGTACCATCCCAAACTGAAAGTGACTAAAGGGACTTTTCAATGCAACCCAGGGCTTCTGGCTGGGAAGAATATGATTGAGCCAGTCAGCAACATCTGAATGTGGATTGAGGATAGTCATGCATCGGTGTTAACTTTCTGATTGTGATGGCTGTATTGTGGTTCAGAATATTCAGAAATGATGGAACATCACATTGACAGTTTACTCTTAATGGGTTCCGAAAAAAAATCATTTAATTGTACTTTCAGCAATTCTATAAGTTTGTTCCAACATTTAAAAATAAATTTGAAAAATTCAGCTCAGAAAAGCATTCACGGAAAGGATAAACTCAACTTGTTACAGACATGGCCAGAAGAAAATGTCTTTTGACAGCTGGTGCAGGTGATGGAGGAGGATGGAAAACAATGGAGGAGAAAGTCAACTTGGGAAGGCCAGTCTTAATCACCTCAAGGAGAATGAAGGCGAGCAGCCAATGATATTCTCCATTTTGACAACAAGTCCTGGGTTTAACAAATGTCAAGTGAGTCAGCTACTGCAAGCAAAGGAGCATTTTATTCCCCAGGCCTCAGGGATTTAGGCAAGGTTGACTGTAGACCTCTAGCCAACGGCCACACAACCTGCTTCAATGTCCAGCATTAAGCACTCAATTCTGATGTCCACATTCTCACAATGCCCCATCTGTCACCTCAGCCTGTTCTTTCTTGAACCACTCGTAAGACAGAAGAGTCACTCATTTGTAGAAGCAGAATTTCCAATTGTCTCTCAAATGTAAAAGAAGAATCCCAGTTTGAGCCTGGGCCACATTTGATGAATGGAGGGTTGGTGGGAGGACCTTCTAATAGTCAACTGAACCGAGAAGCCACCCAGGAAAGAATTGCAAACTCTGTTTCCAGGGCAATGATGAGCTCAGAAGAGGAGATATTCTCAGTAGTGCCAGCTTTCTGTCACGCTTACAGGTCCTGGGCCCAGATCCCCATTGACTCTTGTCTCTGTCCTAAGGAGGGGATGTTACCATCAAAAGGCCAATAAACACTAGCCAGCCCGGCTTTGTTTGGGATCCGGAAAGACCACTTGCCCCTGACCAAGTTATATTTCGCTCCCTACCTACATGCCATCATGTATTCAACAAAACCATTCCACCATTCCCCATGTGAACACGCAAGCTCTGCATGATTCTAGATGTTTGTTGATTACACTAGCTGCTGGCTATGGGAAAGGGCACAAATGTGCAACTGTCAAGCTGAGTGCCTCATAATCCAATAACTCTCAAAGAGAAGAGAGAAAGAGACTTCCTAGGATGGGCATGTCTGAATTCAAAGTCAGAGTCTCAGTGGCAGGCTAATTTCCTCTCTCTTTTCTGAGCATGTCATACCAACATAGGATATGGATTGTCAGAGTGTTGCGAGGAGCTGAAAGTGGAGAGCAGTTGCATACAGAAGGCGGACTTTTCCTCTTTCTTTCATGATCTCTGTTCAGAATTCCGTCTTGCTCAGGCTCTGCCTTTGCTGATGCTTGGCCTAACTTTCTCGATTAGTCAAATCTGCTAATAATCTGTTCATCAGAATGGTCTAGGCCGTCTGTGAAGTTCCTTTAAGATAGCAAAAGCAAGCCGGGCTTGGTGGCTCAGACTGTCATCCCGCGCCGTTGGGAGGCTGAGGTGAGTGGATTGCCTGAGCCCGCGGGTTCGAGACCTGCCTGGGCAACTTGGCGAGACCTCATCTCTACAATAAATCAAAAAAAATGCGCCGGGCATGGTAGCACGTGCCTGTAGTTCCAGCTACTCGGAAGGTTGAGGCGGAAGGATCGCTGGAGCCCAGCAGGTCGAGGCTGCCATGGCCGGGAGCAGCCACTGCACTCCAGTCTGGGTGACAGAGTGAGACTCCAACTCAAAAAAAAAAAAAGATGGCAAAAACACATGACTGCCTGAAAGAAGTTCCTATTATGGGTATGGAACTATCGGACTCTTGACTTTGACCCTGGCAGAGCCACTGCAGATGTCAATAGTGGTTCTTATGATGGATGATTTTGATTCCAATGACCACAGTAACAAATTACCACAAACTGGGTGACTTAAAATCACAGAAAATATATCCTCCCATCGTTCTAGAGGCCAGAAGTTCGAAGTCGGTATAATCCGACCAAAATCAAGGTGCCTCTAGGGCCATACTCCCTCCAAAGACTCTAGGGGAGAATCCATCCCTCACCTCTTCCAGCTTCTGGTGGCTGCCAGCACTCTTTGACTTGTGGCACATAACTCCAATCTTCAAGTCCGGCATTTTCTAATCTCTCTCTATCCCATTTTCACATAGTCTTGCCTCTGTATGTGTTAAATATCGCACTGCCTCCCTCATAAAAGGATATGTGTGATTGAATTTAGATTGCATCCACCTATATTACCTGGTTTCAAAATCCTTAACGCAATCCCGTCTGCAAAGACAGATGGTAAAGTTTACAGGTTCCAGCTGCTGGGGCATGATTTCATTGGGAGCCATTGTTCAGTGACTACAATAGATCAGGGTAAGCACTTGTACCTTAAACTCCAATGTGCACATACTTGCCACTGGACAGTCGCCAGAGAAGAGTCTTTGGCCAGCATCAGCTGTATATCTGCCACCTTTGACATGAACAAATCTTGGAGGCATGCACACAGCCCACTGAAGCTAAAGCAGGGAAAAGGGAACTGGCAGGTGACTTGTGGTACTCATGCACACAAAAGATACCCTCTCCGGTTTCACACTTCTACTTGGAAGCAACTTAAGAGTGGCTAGATTTCCTGAACATGAGTGGGTGGTGACAGAGAATGACCATTTGAGGATTATTATTAGCATAGCCTTTGTCATAACTCCTAGGCCGATGTGGCCCAAGAAAGGACAGTTTAAGATCCAATGAAGTTAGGCCTCTAATCTTTTTGTTTGACATTTTGTTAATCCCTGGCAAAAATCATCAATCTGCCACTCTCAGGTGGTTGACCAGCAACATAATTCTAGGTCTCAGCCCTCTCCTCCCTAAATGAGCAGTCAACAGAATGCTCCAGATTTTTTGATTTCATACTTGAATGAAGCCTAACCATATTTTTTGGAGCCTGGATATCACTGCCGATTCTTCCTTTGGCCAAATAACAGACAATATCACCACCATTTCAGAAAAGTACAGTTTTTCAGTTCTTAAATTATAGGAAAGATAAAATCTCTGAATAAGGGAGAGCCTTTCCCACAACGGAACCCTTAGCAAATGTTCAAGGTCAGGTACACAGATGTTGCAGAAGGACTCTTTGATGGAGGGAGAGTCTGTGTCATTTTTCTGCTTGGGTCTTCAGGAGGCAAGTGACAGGAGCAGAGTGGTGGGGGCCAGGAGGCTGAGGGAGAGTCTTCTGCCCCAACGAAAAGGGTGTCAGAAAATTACCTTGGTTGCCTAATGAAAGCCAAACAAGTCCCAGTCACCTGCAAGGATTATCTATGCCCCTTGAAAGTTGAGTCCTCCCCTACTCATTCCATCTCTCTTTTTCTTTACCACCTATCCCCCTCACCCAAGATATAGAGCATCCCTGGGCCAATAACATTAATTATAGGAAGGATAGCAGTTCTAGCTTGCCAGGGAAGATGAATGCAATGGGCCCATTTATTAAGGGCCCAAAATAACTCCCAAAGCCCCACAGACACTGGGTGAGGGAGGTGATCGAGAATCCCTCATGAAATAATGAATCTTCCCAACCCATCCTTTTCCCATTTCTTAGATCAGCTTGTACTGTGGGAGGGAGTGATACAGGTGAGCAGACACAGAATTGCCACAAACAAGCATCATACCACTGCTGAGGGCAGGAATCACAATAAGGAACCCAGCACAATATTCCCAAATATGGCAGTACTCCCAGGCAGGGGCCTGGCTGCAGCAAGATACACCCCTCACTGCTCTCTCTGGTTGCTATGGAAGTCAGAGACTGGAAGCCTGAACCCCACACTCTGGGGATGGACTGACACTGATGAAAGACAAGATAGAGAGGGAAAGAGAAAAGAGAGCCCACTGTTAATGCATAATGTAATATGTAGTATATTTCATGATGCCATGCAATATCAAGTCTAATATGTATTAATTTTTTTTTTTTTTGCAGAACTGCTTTTTAAAGAAATGCCCAGTGGTAGGAATAATTGAAATAATCATTCTTCTTTTTCTTTCCCAATGTCACACTGTGATCATATGAATTCCTCACTTGGCAAGATCAAGGCTGCATGTTATGAAGCCAGTTTGGTCTGGCTGTTTATAGTCACTGCCTAATCTTCAAGAGAGTTTACACCATGAATGGGAACATCAGTCACCCATCCAACATGAGCCTGCACTCAGGTATTTACACCATTTCAGTCAAAGCACATTGCAGACCACACCATCTCCTCCTCTCCTTCCTCCTAGGAGAATGAACAGCAGCTGTGCAGGGTCCCTCTACTCTTGGCTGAGACCCTCTAAGGAAACTATCAGATCAAATATTCATTGATTAGAGGGCACAGTCCTGACTGCCACAATAAAAACTATCTAATGACTCCACAAATGAGATAGCCATGCCCTGATGTGTCTGTCTAGGTGGTGCAAATGTTGAGAGCGGAGTTCCCTCATCTCCCAACCGGCTGCCTTCCCCTGTGCTCCTTACCCTTGGTCCATCCTCTGAAGTCTTCTCTGATAACCATTGAAAAGCTCCCCATCCAAGTTCAAACTCCTTTACAACCTCACCCCAGCCCCTCATCTCTTACCACTCTCTGCATTATATCCTCTCTCTCCAGCCATAGACAACCACCCTCCGTTCCCCCAAACACGCCCAGCTCTTAGGTCTGATGGTCTTTGCACATGATTTCTCTTCTGTCTAAAATGTTCTCCTTTTGGCCAACACCAATTCAACCTATAAGGCCTGGTCCACGTAGCACCTCCTCTATGCTGCCTTTCTTCTGGTTTTTCAATTTCATGACACTTATGCTTCTAGCACAACACTAATTTCCCTTGCTGTGGTCTGGATATTTGACCCCGTCAAACCTCATGTTGAAATTTGAACCCCATTGTTGAAGGTGGGGCCTAATGGGAGGTGTTTGGGTCGAGAACAGATTCCTCAAGAACAGATTAATGCCCTGGGGTGAGGAGTAGGGGAGTGAGTTCTTACTCTATTCATTCCCACAAGAACAGGTTGTCACAAAGAGCTTGGAGCCTCCCTGTACCTTGCTTGATCTCTCACCATGTGATCTCTACACAGAATGGCTCTTCTTTGCCTTGTACCCTGAGTAGAAGTAGAATAAAGCCCTCACCAGATGCAGATACCAGTGTCATGCTTCTTGTACAGTTTGCAAAACCATGATCCAAATAAATCTCTTTTCTTTATAAGATACCCAGCCTCAGGTATTCCTTTATACAATAAAAAAAGACTAAGACAACACTGTTATAAATTCATTCTGCTTCATTTTAAATTCATTCTTTTTCAGTTTCTGAACTCCTCAAGGACAAGAATATGTCTTGTGTTTCTAATTTCTGTAGGAAAGCCTGCAGAAATAAGGTTAGGTTTAAATCCAGCCAACGAATAGCTTTGAATAAACTGGGCTTCAAGGAGCACATTATCATTTGCAAAAGGCCTCTCCACTCAGCTTCCAATGTAGTTGCCCAGGGCACCTATCCTCGTGTTTCTGGTTCCAAGATACTCACTTTCAGGTTTCAGTGAAGTTTAGAAAGCCCAAATCATTCCACTGATCAATAAATGCATGCTTAGGATTAGGCTACTTAGTGTGGAGAATTCAAAAGCAGGTCCCTGTCTTTAAAAGATTTGCATTCTAGGACTCACATAAGTAAAACAGTGACAGAAAAGTACTTGGAAAATCACTTGAGTTAAAAAAAGGAAGGAGCAGTGGTTTGAAAATTGCAAGTCCTGATACATCAGTGGCTTGCAATCAGTTTGGTGAATCATGACTAAAATTTATAAATGAAATAGAATGGAAATGTGATGGAATAGGATAAGATGGGCTAGCATAGCATAGCACTGCATAGAAGAGAAACTAGACATAGTGTATCAGAGATAGCAAGAATAAGTATTTTACAAGTATTCTGAGTCATATGTTTTCTTGCTACAGGTCATGGCCAAAACTACTGTCTTAGAACTTGGGGATCAACAGAGAATGGGTAATGAGAGAGTTGACCAAAGTGCCTTATATAAGAAATTTGATCCCAAAAAGAATGGAGGAAGAAAGAGATTAAAGTAGCAAGTGATTTATTATCAAAGATTATGAAAAGCTTCCTGGAGATAGGTTGTCAAAGTATTTTAAGAATAAGATAACTAATATTCAGTTAGAGGTGGTTTTGCAAAGAAAAAGCAGATTTCTGAAATCTGCTAAGACAAACTACATCTCTCCTTGACCAAAACACACACATAAACTCATTCTCCAAAGAACATATTCTATTTGTGTAAGCAGCATTACTCTTGACTCAGGCTAATTACATATGGAAGGCAGACCGCATGACAGCCTAGAAGATGGTCCAGCCACTACATGAAGGAAGAGGAACTTACGGCCAAAGGAGAGTAAAGCAATGCTAGCCTCGAAGAATTTGCAAAAGCCTTGGCAAGGACTTTGTACAGTCATGGAGCAGATGGTTTTGAGCCAATCTTCTCTAGGTGTCAAGAAGCTGGAGATTCCAGCCAAAGTCCAAGTCTTCCATGAATGTTCACACTGCCTGCTTGGTGAGGGGTGCCACAACTAGGTTACAAGACATATCACTCAATCCAGCCAGTTGTTCCACTGTCTTCTCTCCCAGGAGCTACCAGATGCCACTATATATATATATGTGCAGAGACAGAGATGATGCTGTTCCCTGCAGAAGCCATCTCCTCTCTATCAGTCATAGCCCAGAAGTCACACAAAGTACATCTGATATGATATTCCCTCTGAGTGCCGATTCCCTGTCCCCTGCCCTAATTCTTCTCCTCCCCTAACTTGACAGACCAACTCACTCGCAAACTTTCCTGAGGACATGGCTTTCATTTGCCCTCACTAGCTGGTCACACTTATCCAAACACACTCCACTTCATCCATGGTTCCTCTACACGGGAGTACCCTGAATTGAATGAAGTGCTCCAGTTATAGGTGTCTGTACACAGGAGACAGTCTGGTTTCCCAGGAATAACTGTGGCTTTTGACAATCATTGAGTTTGTCCAGTCAAGTTTGAAGGAACTGAGAGGTTTATGCACATCCCGTCTAGCTGTCTTGTGACTTTCAAGGCACGAATTCTTCGTTCTTCTTGCTAATTCAATAGAAAGAGCCTATGTTTCCTCTACAGAGCCTAACAGCAGAAAATGTGATTTCCTGCCACTTATTCATGATAACAAAGTTTCACCACAACAAAATAATTCAATGTTCTTGTGGTTATAGTAGTGTTTTTACTATTTTCACCCAATAAGTAGTCTCATGAAACTTTGTCTTTGGTCCAGATATTTGAAATTGTGGTATTGATTGATATTCAGCTTTGTGTAACAGACAGAGAATGGGGAATGAATAAGGCTTCCTGGGCTCAAAGCCTAGCTCTGTCATCAATCAGCTCTGTCACTTTTGCAAGTGACTTGACCTTGACCTTAGCTCTCAGTGCCTCAGCTTCCTCATCTACAAAGGAAGGACAACAAAAGTGCCCATTGGCTGTTGTGAGGCTTGAGTGTGACGGTGCGTATGAGGTGCTCATCACAGAGCCTGACATCTGGTGACGGTCCAGTAAGCAAAGTGACCATTTACTCCATTGTCCTCACTGGAATAATGACAAAAGTGAAAAGAAACACTATTAAAAATCATACAGAAGGCTGGGCACGGTGGCTCAAGCCTATAATCCCAGCACTTTGGGAGGCCGAGGTGAGAGGACTGCCTGAGCCCAGGGGTTCAATACCAGCCTGGGCAACCAGATGAGACCTCGTCTCTATAATAAATCACAAAAATAAGCTGGGTACATAGTGCATGCCTGTAGTTCCAGCTACTTGGAAGGCTGAGGTGGTAGGATCACCTAAGCCCAGCAGGTCGAGGCTGAAGTGGCCGTGAGTATGTCACTGTACTCCAGCCTGGGTGACAGAGTGAGACTCCAATTCAAAAGCTGACAAACAAGCAAACAAAATCATACAGAGACACAGCTAAACTGGGATGCATGGCCTCTTGTCAACATACATCAGCTATGATGGTAATGATAATGATGGTGGTGGTGATGGTGATGATAATATTTTACATACCTGAATCCTCATCTTGCGTTCTAATAAAGGAATATAATAATACTGGCATTATAGGATTACTGAGAGGATTACAGACAATCTAATCTACCTAAATTGCCTGGTACAGAGTAACCAATCAATACATATCAGAGTTTTTATTTTAATGTTATTTTTATGGCTTCCAGCCCAAAGTTCATTTCCTTCATGGTGTACTCCTTCTGACAACATAAATAAGGGGAAAATTCTGCTCCCCACAGCTTAACATTCAAGTATAACTAATTAATACTGAAGAAGAAGGAACAGCCGTGCAGTGAGAGGCAATCTGAGTCCTTTCTTGGCTGCAACGGATGAATATAAACGATTTGAAAATTAAAAAGCCATTAGGCTATCAAAAATAGCTTCTAAGAACAATCTCTCAATAAATTATTTTCATGCTTAAAAACCCAACCGGAAAGAATATAAATGGTAATACAGGCCATCTGAAAAGTCAATAACCAGATATAATGGTCAATTTCTCTGATATTATTGTCTAATTAAGCAATTTAGCATTAGTGGAAACTGCATTTAACTGAGTCAGTATAGTCTAAAAGTGATATAGAACCAATTTCTTTAGCGCTGAAGAGGAAAATAAGATAAAACCTTAATACAAGGAAGAACAGATGCTGATTTATGTTTTTGACTAGCTGGATTTCCAAAGTGCATTTCAGGAATTAAAAGGAAATGATCAGTCAGTGCTCAGGGTGAGATCCCAGCCTTCAGAAGGTAACTTCCCTCTGCGGGTTTGTGTACCTGGGAGATGGGACATGCTTCATGCTCACAGCCTCCTGTCCACAGAAGCAAGAGGTTCTGAGTCGTTCTCTCTCAGTTCAGTGATTCTCACGCTCCTGGGAGCTTTTAAATTTCAATGCCCAGACCACTCTACAGACCAATCAATTCAGAATCACTGGTTATGGGACACCAGCTTCAGTATTCTTTAAAGTTCCCCCAGGAGATTCCTATGAGATTCCTATGTGCACACAAGATTGAGAGCCACTGTTCAGGATGATTCCTGAAGCATCTGGAAGCACCAATCAGGTGGTCGTAAAATTCCTTACCTTTTTGATTCCCAGCCTCAGTGCTCTGAAAAGCAAGATGGGTTGGCAGGCTCTCTCTCTACATTTGCACTGGCACTCCAGAGGATCCTGGAGGAATCCACCTAGCAAGAAAGGTAAGCATGAAAGGTAAGCATTCTTTGTGCTGACAGCAAAATTCGCTTGGGTGTATCTATTCCTAACTGCTGCTGTCTCCAAGTACTCACCTCCTAGAAACTGAAGCCCTCCCCAAACCAGTGGTGGAACTAGTGATGTGTGTGTGGAATACAGCTTCCAAGACGGGCTCAGATGAATTCCCTTTCCTGATATCCACACCCTTGTGCAGTCTCCTCCTACCATGTTTCGGGTTGGTCTGTGGGCAGACTTTCCCATGTGTCACCTCCAAGGCCAGGTCCTAAAAGGCATTATGGCCTTGCTCTCCCTTGAATCAGTCACTCCAGAAGAAGCCAACTGTCACGTCATGAAGACACTCAGAGAGCCCCATGGAAAGGCACATGTGGCTAGGAATCGAGGCCTCTATTCCGCAGACAGCAAGGAGCTTAACCTCCCAATAGCCATGTGAGTTTGTTTAAAAATAGGTTTTCCACCCATTCCTCACAGTCTATACCTCAGCTGCAGCCTTATGGGGGATCCCAAACTAGTTCCTGAATCCAACTAAACTGCTCCTGAATTTCTTGCCCTCAGAAACCATGAGATAAGAAACATGGTAGTTTTCAGTCACTAAGTACTGGGGTAATTTGTTACCGACCAAGAGAAAACCAACACAGCATATAACTGCAAAGTCTAACATGCTCTCTAATAATCACATATAACTTAAAAGGTTCCTCTCTTCTTCCTTGGGTTGGAGGACAAGGAACTGGTGTTTGCTAGTCCAGAATACGTTTCCAGCAAGGAAGGAGTGGGAGAGTAGGTGCATTTTCTGGTGGTGAAATTAGGCTCTCACTGGTTCCTAAAGGATGACCTTGGCAATGCCAGCTGGAGCTCAACGTTGGGAGGGAGATAATGAAGAAACTCAGAGTGTAGAGACACTTCTCTTCCACGAATGACGTGTTAGGCAAGAAGCTCCCTTCCCCAAGCTTCTGACTCCTCATTTGTGAGATAGGCATACTCACAACCAACTCTCTGAGTCCCAGGAGAGACAGATGAGGTACTCCAGGTAAAGCAGCCAATGCATGTAAGTGCTCAAGGAACACATTAGAGTGGGGAAGAGGCATAAAGTAGAAGAAGTTCATGGCCAGGCATGGTGGCTCAAGCCTGTAATCCCAGCATTTTAGGGAGGCCGAGGTAAGAGGATTGCCTGAGCCCAGGGGTTTGAGACTAGCCTGAGCAACTTGGTGAGACCTCATCTCTACAATGTAACAACAACTACAAAAAAAAAATTAGGAGAAATTCTTATACAGGGAACTGGGAAATGTGTGCATATTGCATTTCTATAGCGCTGACTCCACCCACATCCTGTCCTAGTCCCTCCTTCATCAGACTGAGGACTTACCACCTATAAACCACATGCCCAGTCCTGAAATGCTTGGGATAACTATATTCATTTCCTAGAACTGTCATACAAGGCCTTAAAACAACAGAAATGCATTGTCTCATAGTTCTGGAGTCTGGAAATCCAAAATTGAGATGTCAGCAGGACCATGCTCCCTCTGAAACCTATGGGGAAGAATTCTTCCATACTTCTTCTAGCTTCTGACATGTGCTGGCAACCTTTGGCATCCCTTAGTATTCACACCACATGTATCATTCCAATCTCTGCTTCTATCATCAAGCAGCCACCTTCTCCCTGTGTGTCTCTTTTCTTATAAAAACACCAGTCGAGCCGATTTAGGGCTCATTTATTCCTCTAGTATGACTTTATCTTGACTCAGCTAATTACATATGCAATGACTGTGCTTCCAAATAAGGTCACATCCTGAGATACTGGGGGTTAGAACTTCACCTTTTTTTTTTTTTTACAACATCTCTAGACCAAAAGGAAAACCTAATAGTCCTATTTAGTTAGGTCCAAACAACTTAATATGTATTTATGTCTTCACAATTTAGTAGCCATTTGAAAAAATATATATATATATCTTTTTGAGGCTGGGTAAAGTAGCTCATGCCTGCAATCCCAGCACTTTGGGAAGCCGAGGCAGGCAGATTGCTGGAGCCCAAGAGTTCAAGACCAGCCCGGGCAACATAGTGAAACATCATCTCCACCAAAAAAAGAAAAATCAAAAAATTAGCTGGGCATGGTGGTGCATGCCTGTCGCCCCACCTACTCGGGATGCTGAGGTGGAAGGATTGCCTGAGGCTAGGAGGTCGAGGCTCCTGTGAGTCATGATTGCCGTGATCTTGCCACTGCACTCCAGCCTGGATAACAGAATGAGACCCTAAATACATACATAAAATCGGGGTACAGAGTGCATATTGCCAGTCATTTATCTGATGTCATTTATCTGATGGACAGTCATCCCACCTTACACCTCTCCTTGGGCATAGGATCCCAGATTTACCATATCCAAAACAGAACCCTTGATTGTCTCTGTATGGCACACTCTTGGTTGCCTAGTCAATAGCACTGGCACCCCATGCTGGTAGGACTGTGGGTTTTTTGTTTTTGTTTTTGTTTTTGGTTGTCCACTCTTCCCTCAAGTGTCTTAGAAATAAATCTAGATTAGGCAAGCACCATGACTGACAGTGATTGGCTTAGAAGGAAGCACATGACCCAGTCCTAGCCAATGAGATATGAACTGCAGGTTGCTAGAAGGCTGCAGGGAAGGCCTAGAGGCTGCCTGGAAAGACTAGAGGCTGCTGGAAAGGGCTAGAAGCTCCTGGGAAAGAGTTCCTTACTAGTTAATAGAAATACTCAAGAAGACATGCCCATTCGACTTCTATTGTGTGGTGTTCTGCTTGCAAATGAGGCCTGAAACTTAATCCACTTTGCTAGGGTGATCATTTCACGTATGATCCAAGTAGGGACACACTAGAGAAAGAAGGACAGGCTACGGCGACTGTCCCTATTATCCTGATGCAGCAGACATAAACCAGGACTGCCCAGGTAGTCGGGACATTGAGTTACTGTCACCTCAAGGCCAGGAGGGGATGGCTAAGCAAAAAGTCAAGCAAAATTTGGATCCTGGAAAACATTGTTGAGCTGCTGAGTTAATCAACTCTGAAGCCACCCTTTATAAAGTGAGGGAGTAAATTATGGTTTAAACCAAATAGAGTCAAGATTTTCTGTTACTTGCAACCAAGGGCATCTCACCTCCCACAGCAGCTCTCTCCATCCAAGGCATCTTGAATTCACTCATTTCTCTGCACCTCCTCTGTCCCCTCCCTAGTTCATGCCTCAGATATGGCTCACAAGGGATACTTCAACAATCTCCTGATGCATCTCCCTCCTTCTATCCTTAGACTTTTTCCCAGCTGTTCCCCCACACAACAAACCAAAGAGAATTTTCTAGAACTGAGGTTATATCAGACATTCTCAAACTTTCTCAGTTTCATGTCGCTCTTAGAAACTCAGCAATTTTTTTACAGCCTTTACAGACCAAGAGGAAAATTTAACAGTACTCTTTGGTTAGGTCCAAACAACATAATGCTTATTTATGTCATAACAATTTAGGGGCCATTTGAAAAAACAATACACATAAATTGAAAGAAAGAAAATCAGGCAACCCCCCTGGGGTCCCCTCCCACTGTGAAAGTTTTCTTGTCCTCTCAATAAATCCTGCTTTCTAAAAAAAGAAAAGAAAAGAAAAGAAAGAAAAATCTTTTTGTATTATTCTTAAATAATACAATTCCTTGCGAGTGTGTCCCTGTTGGGCCTTTGCACAACTCCTCAAACCTCGGAATTAGATTGGACCCTACCACCCTCATTTCCTGTCTCACATTGATTTTTGCTTTTTATTGCAACAATTACCAACCCTAATGACAGGGTTACGTGTGCTTCCCTTGGGTGTAATCACACGGCTCAAAATTCTACAGTGAATAGTGTTTACATGATCCCACTATTGTAAATACTGTTTCTTAGTACTGAGTTCTTTCCATCAACCCCTAATCAAAGCCTAGAAGATTTCTGTATGGTTTAAAACGAGAGTGTAAGTATTATAAACTCATAAATACACAGAAGTGATGGGGAGGGAAATAGCAGCATTAACCATCTAACTTTGTGGATGAACAGTTAGCTGTAGCGTATTTCATTTGGGTTTATGAATAGGAGAACCCAATAGAAGAACTAAAAAGTGAAAGTCACTGAGTTTGCACTGCGATCCTAAAGAAAGAGGTGAAAGATTTTCATCTCTCATTTCTGAACACTCCTCCTTTTATATCCTTAGAAGCCACTTTATTTTTAACCGCATGAGTGTTACTTTATAAGGAAAACAAAACGATGTCTTTCCTTCCAGATGGGGTATTAACACCCCCTCTTCCACATGCCTTCCCTTCATCCATCTGCCACCGGATAAACGGGTGTAGAGTGACTTTGGACTTATGTGTTCAATGGCCAGGTTTCGCTGTAGTTCCGTATCACGTCCCTTGTCATCTTCTGGTGCCATTTCTCATATGGTTCCTTCACACCGGACTTCGCAAATATGGCTTCCAACTCCTTCGCTTCTAGAAGACAATGACTCTGTCTTAAGTCCTATCTAGATGTATATTCCTGCTCTGTGCCCAGGTTAGGATCATGCAGAGAAGATATTCCATAAATACTTGCTTTCTGACCCCACTCATTTGGCTACCAAAGGAGAAATTGAGTGTCAGCCACAAGGGAAGGAAGCGTTTACTTATTTGTCTTCTCCACTGGACTCCACTTGCCTTGAGGGGAGTGCTTGGTCTTTATACATTCTCTAGTCGTTGGAGACTGACGGAAAAAAATCGCTCAAAACCTGTCTGTGGAACGAATAAATGAATGAATGAATTTAGCGAGTTGAAGGGAGAGTCCTCTAGAATTAAAACTCCTCACCACTGAAGAAATTATCCAGCAGCGCTCTTTCTTTTAGATTCCAGTCTTTGTTAACTTTTGACACTAAACCTTAACTATTTTGTCTGTATCTGCCATGTGTTCAAAACCGATGGCATTTCAAAGATCTCTTTGCTAGGGATCTGCCACACACACTTATTAAAGTCCCCATGTGGATCTGAATTTGTCTAAAAAAGAAGAAAGAGTTCTGGATTTCCTTTTTTGGGGGGTGAGGGTATTTTAACAACACCCACAATTTCAAGAGCCTCTCTCTCTCTCTCTCTCTCTCTCTCTCTCTCTCTCTCTCTCTCTGTCTCTCTCTCTCTCTCTCTCTCTCTTCCCTACCCCCCCAAATAAACTATATTTTTCAATGTGACTTCTGTGTAATTCTTTACATCTTTCTTTCACGTGGCACCAGACCACACACACACCCATTTCAGGCCTGACCTAACATTTTAGAGGCCATACTGGAATTTTTAACCCGACATTTTTAATCCATTATTTATATCCAATCTCCATAACAACC
>NW_007212995.1:228676-244893 GCF_000164805.1 Carlito syrichta
CTCTCTCTCTCTCTCTGTGTGTGTGTGTGTGTGTGTGTGTGTGTGTGTGTGTGTGTCCTTCTCTCTCTCTCTCTCTCACACACACACACACACACACACACACACACACAGCACATACACGCACGTGCACACACCATACACCATCAATCACTCAGCTTCCTGAATCCCATTGAAACCACTGAGGATCCTTGAGATCTCATGAAAGATTTCCTTTGTGTGTCGCATTTTTGAGGTTTTTCTCTGAGATGATCCAAGCCCAGAGCCTTGAAATACTTCAGGCTAATAGCTATTACCTGTGTTGAATGCAATACTATCTGCATCTTAAAGGCTTTTGATGTTCCAAGAAGGAGTATCCCAAATTGCCTTTGGAACTAGGATAACCCTCAATTACTGGTAGACGACTATGAGAGTATGACAATGAAAATTCAGCAGCAGCATCTACCACATTATCTCAAATATATTTCCTTTGCCAAGCTGAGAGCTTATAGCAATACCCCATTCTGTTTCTGTCAGATACTGCCTTTTCATAACCTCAGCAAATGGGCTAATAGGATGGTCACTAGCTGTCACCATTTATCAAATATTTATTCTAGGTCAAGAAACTGCACAACATGTGTCATGAACTTAAGACAGTTCCCACAAACAGTACGTGTCACCCAAAGACCAAAGATCACCTCACTGATTGGATAGCAGAACCCTGTATTGCCATCAGCTGGTCACTGGCTCTGTCCATCTGCTTGTCTTTGACGCTGGAAGAATCAGGTGTCCAGTATCCAGCATCTGTTCACAATCTGGGACGAAGGGCAGGGCTTAAGGTCCAGAAGAGAGGCAAAAGCCTCCCTTACTGGCAAACCAGCATGTGTGAATTTGAAAGGAAGATGAATTAGGTTCTGATCTTCTCCACAGCAGGTTTAGCAATGATGTCTAATTCACACAGAGCTCCTGAGCAACGAAGAATCAAGGGTGTGTGGGAGTTCCCACTCTAGTTAACTTATTCCCGGGGTCCTTCCTCTCCAATTTAGGACCACACCTCCAGACCCCCAGGGCACCTCAAATGGCCACAATCACCAGCAGAGAGGATCCTCCCTATTCTACAGCCCCCCGTGCTTTCTCTCCCTTCTCTCCCCTTCCCCCGATTCCCCGTTTCTTTTTCTTCCATGGGTGCCAACTTTTTCGCTCTGCTGGATAGAGAGAGGAGAACATTGGCGTCCTGGGAGAGGGAAGAAGAAGAAAGAGAAGAAGCTCAGAGGTGTCCTTTGGTTGGATCTTCAGTTGAATACCTTTTTAAAAATAGTCAGATGAATTTTCCTGTAAAGGTTTCGATTTTTGTACTAATCAGGGGTTTTCTGAGAAACTGAATCAATAGGTGATAACAGGTAGATAGGTAGGTAGGTAGGTAGGTAGGTAGGTAGGTAGGTAGGTAGGTAGAAAACAGATATAGCAATACATGAGAGGCGACTTATTAAAGGACTTGGAGCACATGTTCACAGAGGCTAAGGAGTTCCATGATATGCCTTCTGCAACCAGAAGACCAGGGAAGACAGTATAACCGCTCAGCCAAGTCCCAAGACCTGAGAACCAGAGTGGGTCCTGATGTAAGTCCTGGAATTTGAAGACCAGAGAACCTGGAGTTCTTAAGACTGAGGAGAAAGAAGATGCAAAGCCCCATCAAAGAGAGTGAATCTGCCTTTCCTCAGCCTTTTTGTTTTTTCCAGGCCCTCAATCTTTTGGGTGACGCCCACCCGCACTGGATGAGGGCGGATCTTCTCCACTCAGTCCACAGATTGAAATGCCAATCTCCTTTGGAAACACCCTCACAGACACACCTAAAAATAATGCTTTACCAACTATCTGGGTAGCTATAATCCCTTAACCCAGTCAAGTCTACACCTAAAATTAACCATCACACTTAAACTAACACATGCTTCGGTGGGGGCAATCCAAAGAAATGGTAGGTAGAAAGATCCCACTACAAATAGATAAGCACTCTGTTGTTGGTGATGATGGTGGTGTTGTTTTGTGCTTTATGTTTACTATCTTTCTCATTTATCCTGAAACAACTCTTAATTATCATCTGTTGCAAAGATAGGAAAATAATGCTCAGAGTTTGCTGGATCGTGCTACTGTCCCTTATATTAATTATGCTTCTCATAATCTCCTTCCCTATAGAGTTCTGAAATAAAGATGTCCAAAAAAGAAAGCTTTTATGGGGGAGAGTGGAGACAGGCAGAAGAGAAGTGAAGCAGGGCCATTGCTCTCTGAAGGACTTCACGGTACCCACAGAGGTAACAGCTTCCTATAAACGCCTCCATGAGCTCTTTTTGTTGTCCTAGTTCAGTTGCTGCATACTCTTCCCCTCCCCCCATTCCCATCACCAGAGCTTCCAAAAGGCTGATTAGTGACTTCTCAGTTCTTACAACTCCCCTTCAGGACCTAAAAATCTAATTCTCCTAATATATCCCTTACTCCAGAAATATCTCATTCTGCTTCCCAGACTGAACTCTGGCTGGTGACAAGAGAGTAAATAATAGCTAAAGGCTACAAGTCTCAGAAGTAGCAGAACCAGAAGCCAGTGTATATACAACATCAGTGGTCAGCACTAAGGGTGGAGCCAGAAGGGGTAAAGCTCATCTAGCCCCCAGGAGTAGCATGATGTCCAAATCCATGACGAGCTTGGGCATGGAAGAATCTGGTGCTAGAGTGTCCCATCCAGTGTTGGTATCCCATGTCCAGCGCCAGGAGGTGAGACCGTCAATCTGTGGATAAGCATCATGTCCATCAGAAGACCCCATGTCCAGGTGACAGGATGCATCCTTGCTCCCACCTTCTTTCCTGGAGAAGGGGCAGACTGGTTGTCAGAATCTAGCCAAGCAGGGCCACTTTCTCCAGTTGGAAATGGAATATAAGGCACAGGAACTGGACTTCAAAAAAGCAAAGCAGCTGGATACCACTCTTTCTAAGCCCCACCCTGTGACCTGCCTGCCCTGTCATGCCTCGGGGACCAAGGAGCTTTGGGAAGAAGACTCAGTGATGCCCCTCAGAAGGGTAGGGCTGGGAGAGGCAAAGGAGGGTACTGGTATCTTGGTATTTTTCCAAAAGAGCCTGAACAACATGGTACTATAATTGAGTGCTCAGACCCCAGAGACAAACAGAACAGGGGAAAAATAGTATACTCATTGCTCATGGTACCAAAACCCTCTGTGTGGACGTGGTCAAGGGCTCCGGGCTTGCTGGAGAAGCTACCCTGTGCTCAATGTTGGGCCACAACGTGAAATCAAAGCAGGTTTTGACAAGGAATTCCAAGCAAGTTGCCTGTTTTCAAGTGAAACCCTTGAACACTGCTGTCATCCCCACATTTCCTCATCGAGAAAGCAATCTTCTCTTATACCCACCTGCCCTGCATCTATCCGCCATGCAGTAGGAACTCATTCAGGCTTGTGCCAGCTAGCTTAGAATCCCAGAGAGATCACTCCCTCTCAAGTCTGTTAACCTCCTCTATTAAATGGGGATAAAATTTGTATCTATCTCAGAGCTGACCCAAGGACTGGGTGACTTAATGGTATAACAGGCTTATAATATGCAGGGCTCCCTCTAAGGGTTTAATAAATTCCAGCTCTATGAAGTACTTACTGTTGTCCAGGCAAAGCTTCAACAGACACAATCCTTGACCTGGCATAGCCCACGGGCTATGAGTGGTAGCAACCCCCACACAGAGGTGACATAACACGTGTTATGTCTGTCCAACCCATGGGTCAATGACCGCTCCTTACAGGTAGTCACAGGTAGACTCTGTTATGTGTGAAATTGTGCACCGCCTGCAAAATATATGTTGAAATCCCAACCATCAGTCCCTCAGAATGTGACCTAATTTGAAAATAGTCTTCACAGAGGTAATTAAGTTAAAACGAGGTCATCAGAGGGGGTTCTAATCAGGTATGACGGGTGTCCTTATCAAAAGGGTAAATCTGAACACAGAAACCAGCACACACTGAAGAAGCATAATGTGAAGACACACAGGGGGAAAATGGCAATGGATGCAGGGGATTACCGGTGGCCACCAGCCACTTGGAAAAGGTAAGAGTGAACTCTTTCCTCTAGCAGTCAGAGAGAGAGTGACCCTGTCCACACCTTGATGTTGTACTTCTAGCCTCCAGAATTCAGACAATAAATTTACGTTTCAAGTCACCCAGTTCTGGGTGCTTTGTAATGACAGTCTTAGGAAACTCATATAGACTCTATGACCTTGACCCTTGACCAGAGCTGCCTGGGCTCTGGATCCCTACTCATGGGGATAGGTAAACAGAATAGGCTAATCAGAAAAAAAAAGAGCAAAGGAGAAAACTGAAGCACAGCAAAATAAGACATAGAGAAAACCAACCTTGATTATTGGTTGAATCTCTGCTTGGTCTCTCTGTTTTTTGTTTGTTTGTTTGTTTGTTTTTTGGAGTCTCACTCTGTCAACCAGGCTGGATTGCAGTGGCATTCTTATGGCCATCCCAGCATCGACCTGCTGGCCTCCAGTGATCCTTCCACCTCAGTCTTCCAAGTAGACGGAACTATAGGCATGCGCTACCATGCCCGACTAATTTTTTATTTATTGTAGAGATGATGTCCCACCCAGTTGCTCGGGCTGGTCTCAAACCCACAGGCTCAGGCAAGCCTCTCGCCTCAGTCTCCCAAAGTGCTGGGATTACAGGCTGAGCCACCGAGCCCTGCCTGCTTGGTCTCGAGAGTTGATTGAATTTCTGCCCTGAACTCTGAGAGCACCTGTATGTCCCAACAATAAACTTTTATTAGGCTTTAATTCAGGTCAAGTGGGTCCCTACTACTTGCAACCAAAGAGACCTAAAAAATACGACGGCCAAAAAGAAAAAAAGAAATACAGTGGCCATTGTGACTCGGTGCTGTAGGTGTGCTGGTGTTACCTCCGAACACAGCAAACAGAGTATGGACACCAAGAGTGGACAGAGGATGGGGTATCCTTCCACCTGACAGCAGAGGGAGACTTTTCATAGGGGTGACCATTCACAAGGACTTCACAGGGTGCTCAGGAATTGTCTAGCAGAGAAAGTATTCCAGGCAGCAGGGACCACATTTTAGATTCTTGTAGATTAACACTGAGCTGACTGACATTGAGAAGATTTTTTTAAATCATTTCTGGGCTGAAAAACAATCAGTCTGGAAACAACACTACTGCCCAGTTCAACTGAGCCAGGCGTTTAGAGATTGAGCTGTCCTGGATCCTCCTGTTTTCAAAAGGAAGCCTCAAGTTCCCTGCCAATGGAGACCACGTCTATTGATCCCAAAGCAAATTGACTCCCTAGCCTGTGTTTCACAGTTCAGACACTGACACTAAGGAATGTTACCGCCTAATCACAAGAGCAACATTCGAGCTACACAAATATTTGCTTCGTTCCTTCACACTTCACCAATTAAGCTAACGTACTGAATAAAATTGCATTACAGCAGGTTGAGTGAACAAAACGTGATGGTTAGTGGGCACCTCAAGGGATACATGGAAACAGGAGGTTGGTCTTAAGGTTTGGCAATAGGTCTCTCCTTCACATCCCAGGATAGCATAATGTGGGATGTTTCTTTTAAGGCACCATCGATTGTGATCCAATTGATTCCTGATGCAAGTGTCCCATAAATAAGCATCCTTATTTTAGCCTGGCCTGGAATCACATCGACCCATTGTACTCTGCTCTCAAGTTACTGATCTTCCACACCTCCTCTGTTTCCCTTGCTTTCCCCCTCTGCTTTTCTGTTTTTCTCCTGTTCTCTCTTAGTAGAGGGTCTAGTGGGAACGGAGATTCCTGCCAAAAAAGAGAGAAAGGACAACAATGAAAGCATTCTCCATCTGCTGGTGACACCAAGGAACAAAAGACCAAAAAAAAAAAAAAAAAAAAAAGATCATGTGGTTTAATTTTATTCTAGGGTCGGTCATGCTGCTGACAGTCCTCCTGGTCCCAGGCCAGTGAGTTCTGTGTCCTGGCCACACCGAGCCAGGCATAATAGGGAGATTAAGAGCCCAGCCTGGGACAGAGCTGCTCAGGCAGTCTGGCAGTTCTCATTAGCATCAAACTGCAGGAAAATGACCCGGTCCCCCCGTGTGCACAACCAGGAATCTCAACAAATCCCACTCAGAGGAGTTCAGAAAATTAATGCTCTCTGCCACTGGGGACACCTCCATGGCATCACAGCACTCTGCTGATGGCCAGGTGGTCTCCAACCATTCACTGACATCTGCTCTGTGCTAGGCCCGAGAGCCGCAGAGGTGAACGAGACACAAGCCGCGCCTTGGCGATGCTTCAGGTCTGAAAAGAACCCCGCAAACAGGACTCCCATGAGACAACACAAGGCAGGCAGAACACACCATGCCACACCAGCGTTAAGTCAGAGGACCCCTGGGCGTGAAGCAGGTGCAGAAAGAGAGAAGGGATTCCAGGCAAAAGGAACAGCTTGGGAAAGTAGGGAGGCACGAATGCAACATAGTGTGCTGGAAATATGCAGGAGAATCTGAGATTATCACCAGACCCAGTGAGCCTGAAACCGATTGGCCTGAAAGAGACTGGAACTAAGACTTTACATCGCCTGAGCCCGTCGGTTCGAGACCCACCTGGGCAGCGAGACCTCATCTCTACAATAAATTTTAAAAAATCAGCCGGGCACGGTAGCGCATGCCTGTAATTCCGGCTACTCGGAAGGCTGAGACGGAAGGATCGCCGGAGCCCAGCAGGTCGAGGCTACGGCCACTGCACTCCAGTCCGGGCGACAGAGTGAGACTCCAACTCAGGAAGAAAAAAAAAAAAAGACTTTGCATCTTTACAATACCTCATCTGGCAGGTATTTGTTTTTGATCAGGGACTTTTGTACCCAGGTCTTCTAGGAATTGGATGCAGAGCAATGACCAAGACAAGGCTCCGGCCACTGAGGGTCCCTGTCTGGTAAGGAAGACCCAGTGCTCACTCAAAGACGCCTGACAGCAGTCAATGTCACACGGCACAGGGTGCCAGTTTAGGATTTGAGACTCACATTGCTCCAGAGATTCAGAGCAGAGAGAGGGCCCTGAAGACTGGGGTGCTCACTGACTATGAGAGGGGAACCCCTCAGGTGGAGGGACAGTGAAAGTAAAGATGCAGAGCCGAGAAGGAGAGTGGGAAAGGGTCAGTGATGAGACAAGCCTGGCCTCAAATGCCAACCTAGGAAGCCTGGCCTTGAACAGACTAAAGTGGTGTGAGAGAAAGGGCTCCGACCACAGCGGAGGGACGTTGACGCCATCCATAACCTTTGTGCAGGTTTCAGACCCTTCGGATAACACGCCAACCAGCCCAGAAAGCCCTCCCACTTGTGCATGGCATGACATGACTGTGAGGACCTCCCATATCCCAAGAAGGAACATGTCAGCAAACGTGGAGGTCAGTGCAGAACCAGGATGACCTTGCTCCCCAGCCTTTCCACTGAGAGGAAGCCTCAGAGCCAAGGGGGTAATTAACATGATGAGATGGTTTGGGGGATATTATTTCCAAGCTGGATGCCTCAGGCTGTCATACCCTGACAGCATCAGCCGTAGAAATGGTCTGACCAAATCCCTCAAAAGGAGCTGGCTTTCTGTTTGGATCAGTTAAGACTCTTTGATTCCCCCTGACAGAAAACTCAGCCCAAAGTGGCTGAAGCAGAAAAGGGGATTTGTTGGCTGAGTGACTGAGAAGGTCAGGGCAGGACTGGCCCCAGGCATGGCTTGATGCAAGGGCACAGCTGTTATCAGGACCTGGTCTAGCGGGGGCCACATGCTGTACTGGGTACTGAGGACATGGGAGGGATTAAAAGAAGCACAGTCCCAGCCCTAACAGAGCTCAATTCTTACTTGTCACTTCTCACTGCAGCTGTGCCCATGGCAGACATTTCTAATTGATCCCCGCACGCTCTGTGCTGAGCTCAGCCTGTTCCTCCGGGTCTATCTTCACACCACTGGTGGAATTGCTCCACCTGCCATGGAACCGGTTCGTGAGATAATTGGTTCATGCCGTTCTGCCCCTAGAGCTTAGCAGTAAGTACAGCCAACACCTATGGGTGCTCACTCTGTGCTCCAGGGACATTCACGACACGGATGCATTTAATCCTCAGAATGATCCCATGAAGGACTCTATCACTGAACCATTTTGCAGATGAGGAAACAAAGGCACACAGAGATAAAGGGCCTGTTTAAAGTTATAACAGCTGGCAGATTGCTGAATCTGGATTTGAACCCAAGCTGATTCACTTCCCTGCAGGATATCCCCTAGGGAGCCAGCCAAGACCCTTGTCAATCTCCATCCATCTTCAAAGCACCACCGAAACATGGAACACAATGACAGGATTTTAGAGAAAATTACAGCGTTTTCTAAAGTGCTCTAGCTTTTCATCCCAACTCAAAGAGAGGAGCTAAAATGAATTAAATTATAATTGGACAATATGGGTTTTTGACTTGTAATTGTTGTAATTAATTTACCATCAATATAAAGCAAGGAGTTAAAAATAATGGATTGGAAATGGTTGGAAACCCATTGAAAATGTAATATGTACAAGGGAAATACTCATCTTACATATAAAGTACTTAACCAAATATGACATCCTCTAATAAATCTCTCTCCTATTCATTACGGGCTGCATATGTTACAGTTCACAGTCTAGCTTATCAGTTGAGCATAAGAGCTGGTGCAATTGCTCTTTCAGTCTCTCCCAAACCCCCTTTTGGCATCAGAATAAACTTCACAACAGTTCATTCTCTCCCATTCTCGTGAGGGTGCTCCGCCCAGCGTCCAGGGTCAGATGCCACATGGAAGTCTCTGGAAACATCCACTCTGTTAAAAAGCAGAGACTAGCCAGGAGAAGGACACTGTGCTGACCTCAGGCAGATCTGGGTTCAAATCTCAGCTTGACCAACTAGAGCTGGGTGACTTTGAACCTCTCTAAACCTTACTTTCCTGATTTTTAAAACATGGGTGCCCATATTACCTTCGCAAAGGGTAGCAGCTGTGAGAATTGAGAGTTCATCACAGGCCAAGCAATGGCATGGTGTTGACAAAGAAGAATCACTGTTATTTCATTAAAATGTTTTCTCAATATGGTAATCTACGTAAATGTACGCTGGAACAAAATGCAAAATCTTACACATTTTTAGAATAAGTCCCACCTTCCTTTCCTCCCCAGAGGTCACTGCTGATGTGCCAGCCACTAAAGAAGACTAATCATACAGGCCTCACATGACTGTTAGCAGGTGCACAATTATCACTGGATTACTACTGATGCCCTTCCAGCTGCCAGGAGCTGTGCCCGGCATGACACAAAGCAATGAATCCAGTGAGGTTCTTGCCTTCTGCTCAAATTCTAGCATAAGACAGGAAACTAGAAGGGTACAAGAGTGACGACGAGATGAATGTGTGCAGTAGCGTCTGCTGGGAAACCCAGAGCTGTTTCCTCCACTGAGGACTCCTCAGGGACGCCCTGGTGCCTGACATTCCTGTCCTGCGGGGCAACCCGAGAAAGCTGGAGTGTTGGTGCAGAGGGTGGAAAGAGAGAGACAGAACTTTAAGAACGTCCATCTGGCAAGCTGGTTTGGGATCTAAAGAGCATCCCGGAACCCTCAGGGCCAGGGTGGGCTGGACCCCAGGCAAACTGAAATGTACATTTGGTGGGGAAGGGAGAGTCAGAGTTGAAAGGGGAAACCATTCCTGAATGGCAGGCAATCTAGTTGATGGTGGCCAAGCTAGCCTCAGGCCCCATCTGCTGGTGCAGCAGACGCAGCTCAAAATGAAGACCACAGCAGTAGGCGCTCTTGGCTGCCAACAGCAAAAATGAATGAATGAATGAACAAATAAATAATCCATCTCCCCAGGTGAGAATTGCAGAAAGGAAGCCCAATTCTGTTCTAGGAAAGAAGGAAGGCAAGATGGCAAGAAGGGAGGGGAGGGGAGGTGGGGGTGAGGGGAAGCTTCGGGGCTATTTCCAGAACCTGTGAGGACCACATACCAAGGGAGCTGCACAGATGAAGGTTGCCAGAGTTAGTGGAGGCTGCTTTTTATTTTCATTTTACCACCAGTCAGGGAGATGCCGCTTTGCTCCGAACAAATCCGCGTTAAGATGAGAGAGATGTCTAGACAAGTTTAATCCAGAAAAATCCCTCTTTCTGAAAGGAAATCGCTCTCAACTTGGTAGGGATATTAAGAGGCAGTTGTAAAGTGATATAAAAAGCATAGATCTGGGCTTCAGACAGATCTATATTCAAAACCCAAGTTTGCCACTTCCTAGATACCTTTGTTCCGGGTCAGAATCTCTTGGCATCAGATTTTCTTTCTACAAATGGGGATGGTCACACGGACCTCACATGACTGTTGTCAAGATTCTAATTCCACACCACACTTAACCGAGGCCCTTCCGGGCACCAGGCACTCTGCCGAGGACCCACACAATGCCACAAATTAAACGAGGTTCTTGTCTTCAAGGAACTCATAGTTGGCTATGAGAGGGATTGACCAAGGGCCCCAGCCTGTCGGGGGCAGTCATGTCTACCTGTACGGTGCAGAGCCCAAAGCACAAGGCTAAGTCAACCACACTGGAGGGCAGAGGAGGGAGAGGAGAAGCTCACAGCAGAAAGGGTGTTGAGTCGTCACAAAGGATGAGTTGGGGCTGTGTGGCAGACAAGACCTCACCGGCATCCCAGGCCGAGGGACCTGCTAGGGCAAAGGCACTCGCGTGGAACCAGAAGATAAAATTGGGAAAAGCAGTGGGAAGGGGACAGCAGAGATGAAGGGTGAGCAGAGACCCAGCTGAGGAGGGTCTCACAGGGTGAAATAAGGAGTTTGTGCTCCCCTGTGCCAGTGCGGTGCTTTGCCACTAGGCTGCCCTGTTCCAAGAAGGATTTGAAGGAGCCAAATCTGAGCTTCATCCAAAAGTCATTGAAACATTTAACTTCAGGAAATTGCACCATTCATTCTAAGTGTGTTCATTTGGCTCATGGTTCCGCGGGCTATACAAGAAGCATGGTGCCAACATCTGCTTCTGGAGAGGGCCTCAGGGGGCTTCCACTCATGGCGGAAGGGGAAGAACAGGCCTCACATGGGGAAAGGAAGGAAGGAAGACAAGAAGCAGAGGTGGTGCCAGGCTTTTTCTAGCAACCGATTCTTGTACAGAGTGATAGAGCCAGAACCCACTCATTCCTGCAGCGAGGGTACCAAGCCATTCATGAGGGATCTGCCCCATAGCCAAAACAATTCCACCAGGCCACACCGCCAACATTGAGGCTCGCATTTCAACAGGAGTTTTGAAGGGGCAAACCTCCAAACTATATTAATAAGTTTCGTTAAAGTGTCACAAATTAGTAAGCATTCAACACGTCTTGGTTTCCTTCTGCGCGCTGAGATGGGAATCATTTTGTTTTTCTGGATGCTTCCATCTTCCAAGTATGTCTCTAGTGGTTTCTTGTCTCAATGTCATCTGCAGGGGGCGGGGATCAGGGTTGGAAAGAGGGGTCACGTCAAAGATGACCATCGAGCTTCAGCTCGAATGGAGCCACAGCTAAGACAGGGAAGGGATGGGAAAAGAATGTCAAGCAAGCTGCTCTACAAAGAAACCCCTAAATGTGGCTAAGCTGACAAGATGGAATCACAATTCTCGCCTCAGTAGCAGTGCAGAACAGGCAGGCAGAATCTGCACCATGAAGTCTGGGAGGGGCCCAGGCCTTACCTGCACCCCTGGGTTTGAAGTTGGTGCGTGTCCATGTCTGCATTTGAGCCACAGGACAGGGAAACAGAGGATGTTCAGACAGACTGCTTTAGGTAGGAGGCATCTCCACTCACATCTTGTTTGCCTGGACTCAGTCACATGACCACATGTGTATTGAATCTGAGGTGTTGCTGGATTGCCCAAGAGACATCTAGACATGCAGGACTTGAGTTCAAGAAAGCAGAGGGGTTGGGGGTGATTCTCTTGAATGTAAAGAGCTGGAGTCTCTGATGGTCTCACAAAATGCCACGTCAGCTGGAAAAGGCTATGGTGTCAAACAATAATAGAGCAGCCCTGGGTTGCAGCCTCAGTCCGGCTGTTTATTCTCTGCAAGACTTTGGACAAGTTACCCACTGAGCCTCTTGGACACTGTTTCCCCATCTGTGATGATGTGATGGTGGTGATGATTACAGCAATATAAATAAAATACAACCAGTACCTGGCTCGCGGTCTTTCTAATGAATGTGGCCTTCCCTTCCTTGTGAATAATAGTGAGTGAAATAGAATTTCCCTGAGTGAGACTGAAGTTCCCTGGAAAGGTTTTGGGTGGAAGTGCTGGAGTCTTTCCATCAGGGGGAATATCACTGAACTTGGAAAACTACGGTGGAAGATCAACATCACAAGCAGTCAGAAGTCACAGAAGAAGACACTCCAGCTCTCAGCATGGAGCACCCAATCAGTGTTGAACCCGGGCTCAGCTAGGAGAACACGTGGCCTGGGGAGAAAGGACTGGTTTTGGAGGGGCAAGTTCCAACCCTGCCGCCAATGGTTGAATGGCCCCGAGAAAGTCACCGGCATCATTTCAATGTATGTATTCATAAAATATTGCCTTGCTGGGATATTGGACGGGTTGCCAAAAAGGTAAGGAGGATGCCTAAGTCAGAACCAACAAACAGGGGCTTGACACATAGTAATAATGATCATCGCCACCATGATTATTAACATCACCATTTTTATCATGTATCCCCTGCCCTCAAGAAGCTCGCGGTCTGCAGGGGACACAGATGTGTAAAACAATGTTTGGGGCGTAGGGTTAGAACCATGCCAGGTAACTCAGCAACCCTGGGGGTGGAGGGAGGTTCAGGAATAAGGGGAATCGTCCTCTTGGAAGGGAGCTGAGCTCGGCACCAAAAGCCAGTTCTGCCACATTGTGCAGCGTCCAGCTGCAGCCCAGTGTGGAGCACGGGGGCTCCCCCCGGGGCAGGTGGGTGTGGCCAAGGAGGGTACCAGCCCCTCCAGCCTCGGGACTAGCTGAGTACAAATGTTCAACCTCCACACACACACACAGAGGACGTGCAAACACAGGCTGCCTCCTGAGTTGTGGTACACCATGCCACCCTTCTGGGTGCACAAGCTGTCCCCATTGCGGATGCCAGCATCACCGTGGCAATACAAATGGGCTCAGCTCCCTCCTCCCCCCTCACTGCGCCTGGCAAAAAGTTAACTGTGCTTTATTTCACTTTGAGCCCATATGCCACCTCAATTTCTGATCAGAGATGTTACAAATTACAGTCTGTCTCTGCAGAACATTAAAGTAGGCTCATTTCTCTTTCTGTGTCAACACATTAGTTTCAGTTGTTTGAGAGAATGTGCTAGATTGGGTTCCCTAGGTTTGAGGATAATTTCTTTCCTCCCCTCTCCAATGACAGAATTCCTGGTGAAGATGTTCACCTCCCCTTCCTCCCTCACGTCCCCACCTGATTTAATCTGCCTGGGAGCAGAAAGGTTGTTTTGAAATCAAAGTTTGCAATCTAACAATTGGAAGAGAGATTAATTAAGGAAGAAGGGATTTTCTCTTTCTTTCTTGTGGGTTCAAAGGATTCTTTAATAAGAGGAATCGATGGAAATCAAAATAAAGGGGCGGAAACTAGGTCCCCGCGGACCCCTCCCCGTCAGAGGGTGTCTGCCATAAGCCCCAATGCACAGGGTTCTTTGATGGCCATTCCTTGCAGCCCCCCTCAGATGCCCTCCAAGAAATCAATCACGTGCCCCTGCGGGGATGAGATAGACAGAAAGAAGTTTAAATGGGATTTTTATAAATTTCATCAATACTAGCACAAAACAGAAGCAGGACAGCTTTATTGATTTAAACATTAAAATAACATGTGCTTTCTTTGCATTTTCCCAGAGGTGATAATGTTTCTTATTTTTAATCTAGATTGAAATCTCGGAGACTTTCCACAAGCCCCTTGTGGTGATTACCAAAGATTAGTAATAACATGTCTAATTAGTGTAGAAAGACATAAAAATCAATGGCAGCGTGGAATGTTACACTGACTGACAGCACTTAGAGGAGAGCTGGGTGCGTCTCCAGAGACACACAGAGCTGGCCGGCTCAGCTCAGCCCCCAGGATCGGCTTACACCTGTCGGAGGAAGCCCAGGGATTTGCAGAGGCTTTGCCGGTTCCCGGATACCCCTTCTTTGAGCTTCTGATGTCTTTGTTGGAGGAAACGATACAAAGAAGAGAGCCGGATTCATTGGCAGGGGGAATCAAGCCAATCCAGCAAGCGCCCGGATGCCCAGTTCTGCCTTTCTGTCCAGTTCAGTAGCATTTGCCAAGGGCTCCCAGGCGACAAATGCCGAGCCAGGCACTGGAGGGACAGGAGGAATGATTCAGCCCGGAGCCTCCAGAGACCCTGATCTACTGATGGAGAGAGTTATGTTGATGGTGGAGCCCCCTAGTATCCCTCTGGGGGGGGAAGTTCCCAAAGATGTGTTTGGCTCCACCCAGGTGGGAGGGGGCGTGCCCTTTGAGGTCTCCTTTCATGGTTCCCTTTGACAACCAAGCCTCTAGCCACCGTCCAGGGGCCTCACGGGGTCCTTTCCCTTCCGCCATCCACTTTCAGGTCCTCCCTCCCTCCTGCCTCCTCTCTCTTCCCCAAGTCCCAGTGTGACCCTGTCCAGACAACAGAAAACAACCGTGCAAACTCTCACGGGAGACTCTTTCTCCCACACCCAAGAAGGCATTTTCTTGGCCCTGTTTCTGCTTCACCACGTGAGGATAGGGAAGGGGAAGGAGCCCTAGGGGTCTGAATGAGAGAGCCCAAAGGAGGGAAAGCCACCAAGGACACGCAGATATAAAATATACGGATTATATGTTACATGTAAACGCAGTTCACCTTGCAGTTTACGGTAGCAAATAGCACAGACTCCTAAGAAGCGTAATGAAGTATCTTAGAACACAGAGACTGAGATGAGTGAATTGCCTGAGCCCGCGGGTTCGAGACCCTCCTGGACAACTTGGTGAGACCTCATCTCTACAATAAAGCGAAAATTAGCCAGGCGTGGTAGTGCGCGCCTGTGGTTCCAGATCCTCGGAAGGCTGAGGCGGAAGGCTCGCCGGAGCCCAGCAGGTCGAGGCTGCGGTGGCCGGGAGCGGCCACGGCACTCCAGTCTGGGTGATAGAGTGCGACTCCAACTCAAAAAAAAAAAAAACCCAGAGGAAGGGAGGGCTCATTTCCCCAGGAGATGGGATACGGAGACGATATGAGTTGGAGGTGGTCCTGGAAGGATGCGGAGGTGGGAAAAACTGGTGATGTCACCTGTGCGTACATGCAGAAGCATAATGCGGCAGGTTGTGGAGTGAGGGATCCATGACCCCAGAACAGTGACTGTGCCACCTCCCCAATCCCTTTCCCTTGCCGTGGTCCCTCCAACCTCACCTTTCCACCAGCACTGCTCCCTCCAAGACCACCAAGCCTGCCTAGTCAGAGCCTACAGAAAGGGCTCAGTCTTTATTTGGCTTTATTTTATTTGCTTCTTGCTGCGGCTCACGGTCCCTCAGAAACATCCTCTCCTTTAACTTCTGTAATGCCGCCCCCTCTCACTTTCCCCTACTCCTCTGTCTCTTTTCTGGGTTTTTCTGTCTCTCCCCTTCGACGGTCCTGAGGCTCCATCCAGAGTTAACACACTCGGTCCTCTCCATGTGGGTGACGCCGTTCGGACAGACCCATGGCACCACCTCCCCCTTCAACCTCCACCCACCCATGTCTCCCTCTCCGTTTCCAAACCCACACATCCTATGCTCTGCCTGCCTTTTCGTCCAGGATGTCCCACACGCAGGTTCACCCATGCTAAGTGTCCAAACCCAAACTCTTCTGTCTTCCGAGAATGACAGCACCACCCAGCTGGCCACCGTGGCCAGGTTCCGCCCGGACCCTGGTGTGGTCCCCCAGCTCTCTCCGTGGTATCGGTTTTTCTCTCTAGCCCCGACAGGGCCACGGTTCAGGATCTCTTTGCCATTTGCCCAAATCACAGCAAGAAGCCTCCTACCATTCTCACGGTCTCTCCCCTTGGCCCCTCCCAGGGGACCCCCTAGGCTGCTGCCCGAAACACAGATGCAATCGCATTTTTCTTCGGGTCAATATATTCCTAAGCCGGGCTCGGTGGCTCAGCCTGTCATCCCGCGCCTTTGGGAGGCTGAGGTGAGTGGATTGCCTGAGCCCACGGGTTC
>NW_007212996.1:0-635 GCF_000164805.1 Carlito syrichta
CTGAACTACCACTGCCAAAATTTGAGCATCAGTAAGTTTTGCTCTGTTAGGAAATAGTTTTCCTTCATCTCTACATATTTTACAGTCAGCCTCTGTATTCCCAAATGCTCTCTTTTAATTGTATTTTTGTGTATGTACTTCTCTAACCCTGGATCTCTGGCTTCTTTAATCCATGATTTTATCGCACATTTTTATTGTCTTTCTCAGTTTGGTCTTCTTGAATGTATGTCTTCTTGTTAGCCTCAAAATTTCTTAACAAAATAAGCCCCACAGACAGACCAAAAATAGTCAAGTCAATTTAATAACATTGTTCCTATTCCTTGGTACTAGAATAAAAGATTACAGGGTAGTATGCAATACCAAATCCATAATTCCAAAACTATGCAAAAATACTACTGCTATTTTAGATTTTGCAAGGCTAGTGAAAGACTTTGTGACAGAGAAAAATTATAATAACTAGACAGATATAGTAAAATTTCAGCAGTTGTATCTACCTTTGTTTACTGAAAAATTTTGGCGAGCCAAAATTGTTTAAATGAAATGGGCCATTGGCTGGGTAGATATTTTGGTATGGTTATTTGGTTTTTAACTATACATGTAACAAAACTCTTGGACTTTGATATCTGATATTTTTT